>NC_023749.2:46396107-46524614 GCF_000499845.2 Phaseolus vulgaris
GTTAATCCACGTCGATACTAGGTGTCTACTTCACTTTTGGTTGTCCTGTTCTTCGAGTCTTCTTTCTCTTCGCGTGCTCCGGTCGGCCGGCGGGGGTACCTGCGATTGTACTCCGACGCTCAAGTCAGCGATGGTGCTCAAATGAGAATTCTCTGATAGTATCATAAAACGTACCTTTTTCCCTTTCAGAAGTCCCTTTAATAGGTTGATTTGGGCCTTGGCCATGTGGGCCAAGCAGTTGATGGTTAGAGACATGTTTAGCGGTTTCTAGGTCGTGCTTGGTGATGTCCTGAAAACTAGGGGAGTGATCCAGAGAACGTGTTTGACTTATTCAGCGGGAACCATAACTGCTTCGTTCCATGTATACCCACTTCTTTTATTTAATGAAGTCATTTAATACGAACCTTTCGGTCGTCCGGTGCCGACTGGTACAGTAGGTTTGCTGAAGAAGCTTTGGAACACAGTGAACACTCAGAAGTTAGCCATCACACAGCAGGTTTGCAAGAACAGCCTTCCCATGGCTCTCAACTGATAATTTATCGTGGACAACTTCCATCTCTGATTAGTGTTTCTCCCACCATTGATATTCATTTGCCTGAACCAAAATAAATGTTGATCTCTCTATTTTATGTAATACACTTCAGCATAGAATGACAAAAGCTTCTTGCAATATACACCCTTTCCGACTTTATGATTGCAAAAACAGATCATGTAATTGTTAAGTTTGCTTTATTTTTAAATGAATTTGCAGTTTTACCTTTTGTAATTTGATCTCGACAAGTATGAGTTTACTGCAGTTTGAATTACAAAGCCTCAGTGACTAAGCATATTATATTTTTCATTTTTCACCTGCCATTGATTCTTCCATTGGTAAACTAAACCTCAACACTTGATTGGAATTATTAACTGAACACAATCCTTCATTACTTGTACTTCTATAATACCTGATGATGAAATATGAGTAAAATAAAAAACAAAATCTTATAAAGCACAATCTTTTTGGACAGATATAAAATACATTAACAGATCTCGAGGGTGATTTGAATTTAATATAAACATAAGTAATAGTGCATCAAACAACTTAACAGAACAAATTCATATAGCAAATCCACGTCCAGTTCTTCTGTTTCAGTATTCATGTAAAAGCCACAAAACCCTGCTGGTTGAATTTTCTCCAAGCTTCAGAAAGCAGATGCATAGGACCTGTTGAAATAGGTACTTGCATATTCTCCTGGTCGTGGAGATTGGCCTGTTCCTGGTGTCTTTGATTTCTGTGCAAGATAACACTTGATATAAGGAATCAGAAAGACCTCTCCGTTTTTACCTTTGTGGCATGCATTCATCAGCTACACGCTTTAATAGGTTTTGCACGAGCAAAGGGTGAATCATTTCTTGTATGAGCATCGCATTTGGGCATGGACATTACTGCTTCAAAAGCTTCAACTAGCAATGACACCTTCCTTTTCCCTGCCGGAGCAAGTTGCGTGACAGCTTTTCTGAGTGCGAAATCAAGCATCCATTCCTCTGCATTTTTTCTTTCCTCTATCATTTGGTGCTTCGGATAAACTTTCTCTGGTTCTAGCTCAGAAACAATGGGCAGGAAATTTGGCTTTGGTGGGTTGATCTTTCTCATTTTCTCGTCCTCTTCCACAGGTCTCTTGCGTTTAGTTCCCCATTGCCAATTCTTGCTTGTGTGCTGCTCTTCACCACCCGTGCTCTTCAACTTACTACCTTTAACTTTATTTTCCTCTGATAATTTTTGCTCCTGAACAATAATGGTGGTGCTTTCTTCAGATACTTTAGACATGTGAATTAGGTGCTCCTGGTTAAATTCATCATCGTCATTCTCTAGGCTTGCTTCTTTGTCTTCACAGCTCTCATCAATCTTGCAACTTTCACTATTTTTAACTATCTCTTCCTCCTGTAACACTGAGACACAACCAACCTCATTATCCAAATGTTTCTCATTTTCTCTGTTGCTATCTTTTCCATTTGTTAGATGCTGAAATACTTCCTCGGTCAAAGTAGATTCGTCATACTCAGAATTTATAGCTTTGGATGGATAGTATGTTTCTTGAATGCTTTCACTTGTGTCTTCCAGAACAACATTAGTGTAATGAGGCTTTGCTTCTAAACAGATTGTCCTCTCTTCTTTGGCTTCTTGGAGTCTGACCTCTTCAACCATAATGTCTGCATAATGGCTGTTAAAGATGTCATCTAACCACATTTCATAGATCTTAAAAAAAATATTTATATATAATATAAAATATTCATAAGTAATAATATACAATAAATATAGTCATATAATATAATGTAAAAATACTGTAAGACCTAAAAAATTATTAATATATAGTAATAGAATATAAAAATATTCATATATAATATCATACTAAAATATTCATAAGATTAAAAAAAAATATAATAGAAAAATATTCATCAGATCTTAAAAAATTATTCATATAATATAATATAAAATTAAATGACAATATCATACTAAATATGTAAAGAGAGAAATGATCTTTGAAGGTAAATTGGTACCGCTAAGAATTTCAAAAAATTTAGTACAGCTAAATAAACATTTCAGCATGGTTTAATGTGAGGGAAGAATGAGTTTATTTAAATAGAAATTGGGAATATGTGAATGTTAAAGTTGCAACCTTCACCTGGACCAATGAATATTAAGTTTGAATTCAAACTTAGTGTGAAAGGGATCTGAGCATTCTTATTCAACTGTTGTACCATATCACCAAAATAAAAGTTAATTGGTGGTGTGATTATGATCACTTCTAAATTCTTTGACTTTTTTATCATTTACAAATAATGACATTCATTAATTCAACACTATCTTAACAATAGAAAAATAAAAAAATAGATAGTAAAACAAAAATTTACCAGTTTATTTATTTAGTTTAGTAAGAAAATTTTTGTCTACTTCAAGTTAGCAATTTCAACATAAAAGGTAATAATACATAACTCACATTTTTTTTATATAATTACAGTATAACTCTCGTACTATTATTTTAATACTTTTTTATATCATTTAATTCCAACTTATTCTTTTTTATTTTATATATATTTATTTTTAAATTCATCATTTCACATAAAAAAAATTGTATAAAACTCTACAAAGAAATCTAAAGATTGTAAATATATCAAAATTTTCTCAGACACATGACGTGATAGTTATGTTAAATGAGGGCTTTTTACATTTTAGTATTATCAGTTTTGACTTTCATTAGTGCTTTCATTTTAGAATTTTTTTTATCATATGATTGTACTTGCAATGGCTATATTATGAGAACATCATTTTCAATTCAACGTGTCTTACAAGAGATTGAATTTGATTCATACACATTGTAATTCTTATTCCTTTGGTCAATTGTTATTAATAGCATGTCTTCCAATTTTATTTTAAAATTTTCCAATAACATGGGTAGATGTTCGCATTTATCTGTTTAAATAGTATGTAATTAAGCTCTATGAATTTATTAGCATTTTTTTTTATTCAACTGTTATCTTTCTGTTATAGACCTTCTATATTTGTTTCATAAATATACCTACATTTTAAGTCATTTCTTGTATTTAATTTTTTAAATAAATAATTTTGAATGATAAAATGGGATACAAGATATAAAACTTCAAAAACCTAAAAGAAAACTTCAGAAAATATATAACTCAATCTACTACTATATTCAAATTCTTTTAAATCAACTAATTTAATGCAATTAAAGTAACTGATTTTCAAAACTAAAACTTATTAAAAAGTTTTAGTTAATATTTCAAAACAAAATAGGTCAGCATTTTAATATTCTTATTACATATATTATCGTAATATAAACTAGATAAAAAAAAACAATGAAGTACCCACAAAAAATTACTACATTTCACTCAATTGATGTTCTTAACTTTTTTCATTCTACAGAACCCAGTAACTTTTTTTGTTACGGAGCATAACAAGGATTCGAAAAAAACAATTATTTGTGATGTGACAACAGAATTCAAAAGATCAACCTCCAAAACCATAGAGGGTTCTTCCCTGCCTCTTCAGCGCATACACAACGTCCATGGCCGTAACCGTCTTCCTCCTGGCGTGCTCGGTATAGGTCACAGCGTCGCGAATCACGTTCTCCAAGAATATCTTGAGCACTCCTCTCGTCTCCTCGTAGATCAATCCACTGATCCTCTTCACACCACCTCTTCTCGCCAACCGCCGAATTGCCGGCTTCGTTATGCCCTGAATGTTGTCGCGAAGCACTTTCCTGTGCCTCTTCGCACCTCCCTTGCCCAATCCCTTTCCTCCCTTCCCACGACCAGACATTTTCTCAACAGCTTTTCGCGCAAAAATCGATCCAAACTCAGGATTTAGGGTTTTCTTCTAGATTGGATTGGAAGAAGGAGACTCCAGAGAACGATTTCGATCGAATTTGAGGATTTAGGGTTTTGGTTTGGTTTCTGGATTTGAATGATTTTCGAGGGGGAGATATAGGTAGGTATTTATTGAAGGCGCTTCCGAGTTTTGACTTTTGGTCTCCGTCGTTGGATGAAGAATTGATCAACGGTTCATCTTCGCGATCCGTGGTTTGGAAATTGGACAATTAGGAAACGTTGATAGATAGGTTTCCACGGTCAGATTTTGTTTTGAAGCGTTTGTGCGGATTGGGACTTTCTTTAGTTTCTCTCCACATTTGTTCGACTTTTTGAAACATCTCTTTAAAATAATAAATTGCGTTTTTAAGCAGTATAAAATTCATGAAGTAGAAGAACTCATTACAAATTGTGTTTGTTACTATAACAAATTCGTAAAATTAATAGGCAAATGTTAAAGAAAATAAAAATAAAAGTTTCTATTGAAAATATATTTGGTATTCTTATGCATGTCTTGTCCTAAAAAGAGTATGGCTTCTGTTGTTTATTTATTTTCTATTTTTATTGGAAATTTTCTCCTTTTATTGAAAATAAAAAATTATGTAGAAAATAAGTTTTTATAATCGCTATAGAGTTTTATTATCTTATCCAGGTTTTCAAAATATATTTTCAGATTGTTTTATGTAAGGTTGTAGAGCACAGAGAAGTATTTTGTGTAAATCTTTGTACATCATAATACAATTTTCTAATATAATATTTTTTATATCTTTATCTGCAGTTTCAACTGTCCCATTCATCTTCCGACGATAAGCAAAAGAATTATGACGTTTGAATTTTAAAGTCACCAAACAATTCTTTCATTATTTCATTATTCCAATTAACATTATTTATACTAATTTTGTCGATAACTTGTAATTATAAATTAACACTTTTTTTATGATTTTTTTTAATGAATTCATGTTAGACAACTTATATATGAAAAAAACACATAATACTTAAAAAAAGAAAGAAAACAAAAATATGAAAGATTAGATTAAATCTATATGAAAAAAATTAAAAAAATATAAACTCTCAAGAGTAGCTAAGAAACTACATTGAGAGTTTAAACCAAAAAAATGAAAATAAATAAAGATAAAAAGACGAACAAAAGAACATTCCCTAATGTGTAGCTTCCAAAGACAATAAAAAGGAAGTATTGAATCCCAAAACTCCAATCAGACAAACCATCGTTTGTGTTCAACAATGATAATAAATCTTATGATATTGTTGCACATTACTACCATTATTTTTTCTTTAGTTGATCTGTTTTGAAGGACATCTATTGTTTTTACTCCAATTTTAGGAAGACGTCTCAATATCTTGGAGGTTTGAACTAATTCATCGTCTTCCCTTAATGGTTTCTCTTTTTCCATCTTTTGAGTCTCTTGTTCATCACTTGAAAGAGATTCGAAATAATTTTGCATGAATAAATCTTGAAAAACAAATTTAGAAATAACTCGTCTGACAACAACTAATTTAGGACTTGTTGCATTAGTTGCACTTTTGAGATGAAATGATCCTTCTAAAAGACTATAATTGGGGGCAAATGGAGTGAAGGTTGGTGTAGGGGGACCCATTAGCTTCATTCCTTTTTATTGTCGTAGCTGAAGGCTTAGCCAGTCTAGTAAGACAATCTTTAAAAGCCAAAGTGCTTTCAGGTGTGAAGGTTGGTAGGAATGAAGTAGAGGTGTGTATGCTTCAGTTTGTTGATGATACTCTTATTTTGTGTGAAGATTCCTTTAGCAATGTGGTTACCATGAAGGCTATCCTTAGAGGATATGAACTTACTTCAGGTCTGAAGATTAACTTCCATAAATCAAAGTTAGCCGGAATAAATGTTGAGAGGAACGACCTTGGGTGTTATGCAAAGACCCTAAATTGTACACAGATGAGGGTCCCATTCAAGTATTTGGGGTTAGATGTGGGAGGTAACCCAAAGAAGAAACAATTATGGGAGCCAATCTTGGACAAATTAAGGGCTAGACTCAGTGCGTGGAAAGAGATATTTCTATCGTTGGCAAGAAGAATATGTTTGATTAAATCTGTCATCACAATTCTACCTCTCTTCTACATATCCTTTTTCAAAGGGCCGGAATCAGTATGTAAGAACATAACCAGTATCCAAAGGAGGTTTTTATGAGGTTGGGGAAAGCAAAATAGACCTATATCATAGGTTAGCTGGTAGAATCTGTGTAAATCGAAAGAGGAGGGTGAGCTGGGATTTAAAGATATTCGAAAATTTAACTATGCTCTATTGGAAAAATGGAAATGACGTCTCTTGACTGAAGAGAAGGGGAAATGGAAAGATTTGTTGGTTTCAAAGTAAGGCATGGATTTAGACAACCATCCATCTTAAAGTAAATTTCAATCCTAATGGTGGAGAGACTTCTCTAAGGTACGTGGTGAGGGAGGAGGAGTAGGTTGGTTTCGGGAGGCGTTAGGTTGAAAAATAGGAGTAGGAGATAAAGCTAGATTTTGGGAGGATAAATGGATCGGTAGCCTTAACCATAAGGTAGTGTTTCCTAGATTGTACTATTTTTCTATGAATCAAGGTCAAAAGGTGGATGAGGAGGGAGTGTGGGAAGAATCAAAATGAAAGTGGAGTTTAAGGTGGAGGTGTACGAGGTTTGAAAGGGAATATATGATGGAGGGTGATTTATTGAGGTACATATCTACATTCAACATGAATAGGAAGGTAAAGGATATTCTGTTGGGTATGAAGCCAGGACCAATTGGGTTGGGCTGAGTAGACACCATGTTTTAGTGAGTGGGCTTAATCATTGTGTCCCTTTATTATCTCTATTTAAAGACATCATTGTGCTTGTAATTTGGTACGCAACACGAAAGAAATAAAATCTAATAGTTGCTCGTGTGGATGTAGGTTGCAGTTGGCGACCGAACCACGTTAAATCTTGTGTTGTTTATTTTCTGCAGTTGATTCGTGATTGTGTGTGTTGCTTTCGCGTGCGTTTTTACTATCAACTGGTATAAGAGCTTTGGTTCGTTCACACACTAGAGATCCGATCAGCAGAAATTAATCGACGAGACGTGAAAATTGCGACTGCAGTAGTGTTCCAAAGCTAGGGTTTCGCAGAGGCGGCAGCATCATCCCAAAGCTAGGGTTTTGCAGGGGTTGCAGCAGCGTCCCAAGGTTTAGGGTTTCACAGGTGCAAGGAGGAGGCTCCCAGATCTGCCTCACAACAGCGGCCAGGGCAATGGGGACTGCGACCAGGTCTGTTGGTGAGTGATTTTGGGTGGTGCAATTTTTGTGTTCTTGATTTAAAAAAAAAAAGATTGCCAAGATCTGAAATCAGTTGTACCGAGTATCTCGTCTAGTCATTTGAGATGACAGAAGAAGGGAGGTTCCGAATTGAAAAATTCGATGGTATAGATTTCAGTTGGTGGAAAATGCAAATTGAGGATTTGCTAGTTCAAAAAGATTTGGACGTGGCTTTGGATGACAAGCCAGAAAAGATGTCTAATGCAGAGTGGGCAGGTTTGGATCGGAAAGCTATGTCCGTTATCCGACTCTCTTTGAGTAAGAATGTTGCGTTCAACATTTTGAAGGAGAAGACAGCGAAAGGTATCATGGAAGCATTGTCTAACATGTACGAGAAGCCATCTGCTGCAAACAAGGTGTTTCTGATTAGAGAATTGGTAAACACAAGGATGAAGGAAGACAGTTCAGTTACTGAGCACATCAATAAAACGAATTCGATCTTAGCCAGACTTATGTCAGTGGGCATTAAGTTCGATGATGAAGTTCAAGCTTTACTACTGTTATCGTCTTTTCCTGACAGTTGGTTCGGAATGGTTACAGCAGTTACCAGTTCAGCGGGATCCGATGGATTCACTTTTGAGAAGATTCGTGATCTCATTCTTGGCGAGGATGTCCGAAGAAGGAGTTCTGGGGAATTATCTAGTGAATCGCTATATGTCATGAGAGGTAAGAGAAATATCAGAGATAGTGGGAGCAAGAACAAAGGAAGGAGTCAGTCAAAGACTTGAGATTGCTCAAGTGTAACATGTTGGAACTGCAAGGAGGTGGGGCATTTCAAGAATCAATGCCCAAATGATAAACAAGTCAGCATTCCAGAAGATTCCGCGGACGAGGACCTCTTAGTCTGTTGCACGGAGAGTAGTGTGGATTCCTGGGTCATGGATTCTGGTGCTTCATTTCATGCTACCCACAACAGTGAAGCATTGCAGAATCTAGTTATTGGAGACTTTGGAAAGGTAAGACTAGCGGACAATAAAACTCTTAAGGTAACGGGCATGGGTGACATAGTGTTGAAGACACCAGTTGGTTTTTGGACTTTGGAGAATGTCAGAGTTGTTCCAAGCTTAACGAAAAGTGTGATTTCTGTTAGGTAGTTGGATGAACAGGGACATGAAGTGAAGTTCGAAAATCAGCAATGGAAGGTTGTCAAGGAAAATCTTGCCATGGCCTGCGGAAGAAAGAAAGGTTCGTTGTATATGGTCGGATTACCGTCTGAGGGAGTGACCATCCCAGGTCAGAAGATAAAACAAAGTCCGGTTCACAGAATCTCGTGGGCAGAAGAGGGTTGTCTTTACAAGAGAGAAACCCAGAGCCACAGGTCAAATTCAGGATGAACGAGCATGGAAAGGTTCAGGTAGACCAGTCAGAGGTACTTGTGGCAGTGGGAGCACGGGTTGTGCTTCAGCTAAAGTTCCTAGACGACAGTGGGTTAGGAGAACCAGTATTCCAGCGGTTGAAACTTCTCCAAACAAATTTCTTGTTGAATATGGAAAGTGTTTGTTCTCAGGTTGTTCCAGGATCTGGCAGTTCCTGTAAGTGGGAGTCAGTAGGAATAGAGAACGGGAATATGAAGAGTGTTTGTTCTCAGGTTGTTCCAGGATCTGGCAGTTCCTGTAAGTGGGAGCCGGTAGGAACAGAGAACGGGTATATGGAGAGTGTTTGTTCTCAGGTTGTTTCAGGATCCGACAGTTCCTGTAAGTGGGAGTCGGTAGGAACAGAGAATTGGTCAGTGACTGACGTGTTAAAACTCAGGGGAGTTTTAACGAAGTCTTCAAAATGATTAAGAAGGCTGGTGGCAACTAGTGGTGGAACATTGAGTTTCGTCGACAGATTACAGAAGTACATGTACACAGTTGAAGTGCAGGTGAACATTGTTCCGTGACTTCAAGTGGGAGATTGTTGGGTATGAAGTCAAGACCAATTGGGTTGGGCTGACAAGACACCATATACACAGTTGAAGCGCAGGTGAACATTGTTCCGTGACTTCAAGTGGGAGATTGTTGGGTATGAAGTCAAGACCAATTGGGTTGGGCTGACAAGACACCATATACACAGTTGAAGCGCAGGTGAACATTGTTCCGTTACTTCAAGTGGGAGATTGTTGGGTATGAAGCCAGGACCAATTAGGTTGGGCTGAGTAGACACCATGTTTTAGTGAGTGGGCTTAATCATTGTGTCCCTTTATTATCTCTATTTAAAGACATCATTGTGCTTGTAATTTGGTACGCAACACGAAAGAAATAAAATCTAATAGTTGCTCGTGTGGATGTAGGTTGCAGTTGGCGACCGAACCACGTTAAATCTTGTGTTGTTTATTTTCTGCAGTTGATTCGTGATTGTGTGTGTTGTTTCCGCGTGCGTTTTTACTATCATATTCAAGTTTGGGGAAGTGAAGAGTCAAGCTTGTTCTCGGCAAAATCAGCATATGGTATCTGTTGGGAAAAACGGGTAATTTTCCCACTAAAACAAAACCCTAATAGAGCTACCTGACAAATAATATTGAATAAATAAAGCGGAATAATAAAAGAGATAAAGAGGAAAAAACACACCCGAAAATTGTTAACGGAGTTCGGCCTGTTTAGCCTAATCTCCGAGCACAGCAAAAACAACTCACTTTTATTATTATGAGAGAAGATATTACAAATTGGGATATTTAACAGCGAAGGAGGAGAGTTTAATTTATAACCCTCAAACCTCCTCCCAAACAATGAACTCACCGATGTGGGACTTGGGATTAAGCCAAAATCAACAAATCTCCACCTTGGCTTAATTTCAAGTTCCACCTAATACAAATCTTCTCAAAACATAACAAAACAAACTTTGCAGTGCTTCAAATTTGCGCCTCCGGGCGCCAACTTCAAATGTGCAAAATATTAACCAAGTCTAAACAATGTTCAAACTTGGCCCTTGTAACCACCTTGCTTTGTAGCAAACATCTTCTTTATTAGAAAATTCTTCTTTCTTTGCAAATACCCATTTGCACCCAATTGCCTTCTTACCTTTTGGTAATTGTGCCAACTTCCACGTCTTGTTCTTCTTCAAAGACTGCATCTCCTCTTCCATTGCACATGCCCAATTATCACTCTCTGAACTCAGAATGGCTTCTGGGTAAGTGGATGGAATGTCATCAACAACTGGAAGTGCATAGGCAACCATATCCATGAAACGAGCAGGCTTCTGAATATCTCGTCTCTGTCTTCTAACTGCAATTGGCGCTGATTGTTGTTGAGATTCTTGGGTAGGAACCTCTTCCTCATCTGACTCTTCTTCTACCATAGGAGAGTCACTTGTGGTATTTCGTGTTGGGATCACCACTGTCGGCTCAAACTCCACCTGCTTCCGGGCACACTCCACCTGTTGCGGAGTACTATCAGCTCCTTCTGGATTTACCTTCTTTAACATGGCAGATTCATCAAAGGTAACATCCCTGCTGATAATCATCTTCTTTGCCTCTAGACACCACAAACGGTATCCCTTCACTCCAGGACTAAAGCCCATGAAAAGAGCTTTCTTTGCCCGTGGATCCAACTTTGATTCAATCACATGATAACATGCAATAGAACCAAAAACATGCAAAGAATCATAATCAGTTGCAAGTTTTCCAAGCCATACCTCTAACGGGGTTTTGCCATCTATAGCTGATGATGGCAAACGATTGACGAGATGTTGAGCGTATGTCACAGCCTCAGCCCAAAACTCTCTGCCTAACTCAGCATTAGACAACATACAACGAACTTTCTCCACAAGTGTCTTGTTCATACGCTCTGCACCCCATTCTGCTGTGGTGTTTTTCTAACAGTAAAGTGTTGAACTATGCCACAATCTTGGCATACCTTCAGGAACGGATCACTCTTGTATTCTCCTCCATTGTCTGTTCGGAGAACCTTAATCTTTCTTCCTGTCTGGTTTTCAACTTCAGCTTTCCACTTAAGGAAAATTTCAAGCACATCATTTTTGTTCTTCATAGTAAACACCCAAACTCTCCTGAAAAAATCATCCACAAAAGTGACAAAATAATGCCTACCTCCGATTGACGGAGTCTTGGCAGGTCCCCACACATCTGAATGCACATAATCTAGAATACCCTTGGTATTGTGAATTGTAGTGCCAAACTTCACTCTTCGTTGTTTTCCCATAACACAATGCTCACAAAATTCAAGTTTGCAAGCCTTCGTACCTTTCAACAATCCCTGCTTGGTAAGAATTTGCAAGGATTTCTCTCCAGCATGTCCCAACCTCATATGTCACAACTTCGTTGCCTCAGCATCCTTCTTAGGGCTAGAAGTTGCTGCCGCTACTGTCCCCACCACTGTACTACCTTGATAGTAATACAAATTGTTCTTCATCACGCCTTTCAACATCACCAGTGCTCCTGAAGTTGCTTTACGAATTCCATCTCGCATCGTCACGACTAGGCCTTTAGATTCTAAAGCCCCCAATGAGATGAGATTCTTCTTCAACTTTGGCACGTACCGTACATCCCGCAAAATTCTGGTGGATCCATCAAGATTCCGCAGCTTGATTGAACCTATCCCAGCTGTCTTACATGGATTATCATTTCCCATGTAAACAACTTCGCCATCGAGTTCTTGAAATTCAAAGAACCAATCCCGAATGGGACACATATGATAAGTACAACCTGAATCCAATATCCACTCATCTAGATACGATGATGCTGAAAGCGAGACAATTAAAGAGATATCTGATTCCACATCACTTTTGCATTTTGCAACATTTGCATCTTGCGGAACCTTCTCTTTCTTCTGCAGTTTTGGACAGTCTTTCTTCCAGTGTCCTTTCTCATGACAGAAAGCACACTCATCTTTGGCAACGACTCGACCTTTAGATTTAGACATCCCTCTTCTCTCCTTTGTTTGGCTTTGCTGACGACCTCTTGCCACCAATGCTTCTTCTGATGTCGTTGATTTGGTTTTCATCTTATCCTGCTTTCTCAATTCATGACTATATAAGGCAGAACAAACAGCATCTAACGACACATTCTCCTTCCCGTGAAGTAGCATAGTCTCCAAATGTTCAAATTCATCAGGAAGAGATGATAACAACATCAAAGCCAAATCCTCATCCTCAAACTTCACATATAAATTCAACAGGTCTGCTACTAATTGATTAAACATAGTGATGTGTGCATTCATAGTAGTACCTTGTTGGTAGTCAAATCGGAACAACCTTTTCTTCATCAGGAGCTTGTTCTGACCACTCTTCTTCAGAAACTTGTCCTCCAATGCCTTCCACAGTTTGTGTGCAGAAGTCTCATTTTTTACAACATACTTTTGCTCTCTGGACAGGCAGGATCGAATAGTTCCGCATGCCAACCGGTTGATGATGCTCCAATCTTTCTCCTCTACCTCTTTTGGTTTCTCTCCTTCAATAGCAATATCAAGACCCTGCTGAAAAAGAGAGTCCAAGACCTCTCCTTGCCACATGCCAAAATGTCCAGTGCCATCAAATATTTCCACCGCCAATTTCAAAGTGGACACCGGGAACCTCGACCATGATGACGAGGAGCCCGGCACTCTGGATACATCCTTCGCTTCTTCTTCTTGATTTGCCATTACAAACTCAATATAATATTCAATATTACAAATAATTTCAAACAACCCAAGGCGAACCTTCGGCTCTTGATACCACTTGTTGGGAAAAATGGGCAATTTTCCCACTAAAACAAAACCCTAATAGAGCTACCCGAAAAATAATATTGAATAAATAAAGCGGAATAATAAAAGAGATAAAGAGGAAAAAACACACCCGAAAATTGTTAACGGAGTTCGGCCTGTTTAGCCTAATCTCCGAGCACAGCAAAAACAACTCACTTTTATTATTATGAGAGAAGATATTACAAATTGGGATATTTAACAGTGAAGGAGGAGAGTTTAATTTATAACCCTCAAACCTCCTCCCAAACAATGAACTCACCGATGTGGGACTTGGGATTAAGCCAAAATCAATAGTATCTTAGCCAATAATACCAGAGGACCCCATAACGACATGTTCACGTGCTTGTGGCATGTTAAAACACTACCCAATGTGTTGACTACGGCTTGGAAGATTCTGCAGGATAGAAACCTAACAAAAATGTCTCTGAAAAGGAGAGGGGTGATGGTAAACACGACAATATGTGGAATGTTTCAAGTTTCGGATGAGTCAAGCCAACATCTGTTTTTAGAATGCAAGTCTGCACAAAGAGTATGGTCATTGTGCTTCACATGGATTGACATCCTATCTGTCCAACACAATGACTTGAGGTGCCATTTTGTGATTTTTCATCTAGTAGAGGCTGATAGCAAACAAAACTTGGTTTGAAGAGGTATTTGGGCAGTTATAGTGGGAAATATTTGGAAACTAAGAAACAATGTTGTTTTCAAACAAGGGTGGTTGATGTGAAAGAGATTTTTTAGATAGTAAAACTAAAATCATGGTTATGGATGAAAAAGAATTCCCTCATATAAACTAAAAGAAGGAATATAAAGGAGTGTGGAAGCATAGTGGCAGGGGTCCTGTTTCTGTGAAGGGGTTGATACGAAGTGGTCTCCATTCATTTGCTCCAAACAACCTGCTATATGATCAAAGGCTAAGAATTGTTTCTGCAGCATCTAGAATTACCACGAGAGTCAAAGGAAAGCAGAGGTAAAAATCACCTTTGCTGCGATAAGGTTGCAGTATGCAGAATTGACTATAGCAACCTTTGTCCACCTTTGAGAGAAACCAGATGTGTCTCTGGTCATTGCTGCAGTTAAGGAGTTAGAAAGAGGGAGCAGCAACTGTTGCAATTCATCAGGTGTTTTGGTATGTTAAGTAGTATATGAAGAAGGGAAGGAGTTGAAAGAAGAGTGAGAAGGTACAAGCATAATAAAGGGGATCTGCACTGATGGGAAAGGAAGAAGTGAGGGATACCACAAGCAAAGCAGTAAAAAGGTGTGTCCAGCCAATGATAAACAGAGGAAGCAAAATGCTTGGTTTGGAGCAAGTCGCGAAGATGGCCTGAGGAGCTGGATAAGATGGACTCAGATTGGAATCAGAATGGTTTATGGTAGGAAGATGCAATGAGTGGAAGTGACATTTTCAGTTGGTGATCTTGCAATAGGACTGTAATAATAGTGCAGGACCTTAAGCAACCTGTGTCTTTGAAGTATAGCAGGTATTTGGATAATTCTGAGTGCAGTTTGAGTTGCTATGCTTTTTATGCTTAAGCCAGTCTGGAGATGAAGTAGAACTGCTTAGTAGGACCAATTTTGAAGGATGATGTATGTGGGCAGGGTCTGTTTTCTGCCAAACTTCCTATGCAATCAAAAGGTTGTCCATTCTTCTGCTTTGAGCCATGAAGCAGAGTCATCACAGTAGCTTATATGTTTTTTTATAGCAATCCTGTGAATATCCAGCACCTATTTATGCCTTATGTGCCAAGGGTTGATATAGGTGTGGTGTGCCAGACCCAATGTAGTAGGTGTAGATGCTATCCAGTCCTGCTGTGAAAACCACCAGCATTTTATTAACACTTTAGAGTGCTTAGTTGGTGTCAATGCATGCAGCTGTAGAATGCTGCAGATGATGCTCTATGGTTTGGTGCAAGTCCCGGTGATGGAGTTTAATCAGGATAATAATTGGTTAATGGAATGAGGTTGCCATGAGAGAAAGCAAGACATGTAGTTGATGGGATCCGTAGTATTTATGCAGCAGCTTAAAGTAGTTATGCGTTGCCCTTATAAGCTATCTATGTATAGAAGTTGGGCATGCTGCAGGACCACAAGTATAGTAGCTTCACATTGTAGTAAAAAAAAGCTTTAAAACAAACAAAAAAAGGTTTCTCGATACGTGAGTAATCATTGTCCATAAAGACTTATTCACGGTGTATTGTGCAAGTCTTCCAGGATACAACAAGTTACTCTTTAAAAGAGTAATACCCAATGGAACCCAATATAAAAATTAAAATAAAATAAAGTAAGTGAGAAGAGAGAAAGTGGTAAAAAGAGAGGATAAAAGAAGCTTCACCGGTAGGTGAAGAAGATGAAGAGAGTGGAGGAGAGATATATGATTTTGGAGAGGATGGAACCCCTCTTTATATAAAAATAGGAAGCAAAGATATTTTCCATCTCCATAGCTGATTTCAATTTGCTGTTTCAACTAATTTGAATTTGTTGCAAGTTCATAACTGCACTTATATTATTGTTGCACGTTCAAAATGAATTGACCAGGCAATGGGAGTTCACTAACCACTTTTCTGTTTTCTTTGGCAATAACTACTGCTTTCTGTTTTACAACCCACATTGCCTAGCCAATGTTGCAGCTTTTTTGTGTTTTTGGTTGCCTAAATATTTCTTGTAAGCTACATAATTGTTCCCATGCAAAAATAATTATAATAAAATAAAGTAATAATAAGAATAATAAAATAAAAATAAAACACATAATAATAAGAACAAATAAAATAATAAAAAGAAAAATAAAATAAAGTAATAATTAATAAAATAAGACAATAAAAATAAGAATAATACCAATATAACGGTGGATTTGATTTAGTGTATTGGTTGTACACCATAGTCCTAAAAGTCTAATTAAGCCTTCGATTAACAAACACCTAACAGTTAAATTAAATATCTATAAATAATTTCAACGACAAAAAGCAAACGACCTAGTAAATTAAGACATTGAACATAACTTGATTATTAAACATAAAAATAAAATCATCTTGAGGAGTATGAAGGTGACTTTTGGTGGACCAATTCCAAGCCTTACCCAGTTGCTAACATGTTATTCACAACCCATTCGTTGAAGACTTAAATATTTTGTATTTTTTTTTGTTGCTGAAAAACTTATTATTGTTATTATATAAACCATATTGTATTCGCTCAGTTCGAAAGCACAAGACAAACACCAAGACACCCGTTGATTTTGTTTCCTATCACAAGACCTTTTGATTCCATTAAGCAAACATGAAGGTATGAACCAATGGTTTTAGTTTTGCTTTGATAATTTCTCAAGAACTTTTACATAATAACACGTGTAATGAATACAGAAAAAAGTAGTTATCAAGCTGCAAATGAAGTGTGACAAATGCAGAAACAACGCCCTGAAAATTGCAGCACAGATACCAGGTGAACATCACATGCCAATCCCTGTTATACACTTGATATGCAAAATAAGTTTCTTTCAGCTTTTAATATGTTTATGCAAATACTTTCACAACTGCACAGTAAAATATTCCAATTTACAATTATGATATCGTGCAGAGTTGTCTATGCAAACTACAAATGTATGGAAACTTTCAATTCTAATCTGAGAATAAACCAGAAGTTCTTAGAGTTCAGTTTGTTATATGAAGAAAGCAAAGTTTAAGTTAATTTTAGTGTGTTTTCTACTGAAAATGAAAACTTACTCATCTTAATAATCTATACTGATACATATGTTTTTACAGAATTTTCGGAGATGAGTTTATTGAAATGAACAACACCTAGAAGACTACAAACTAAGCTTTGTCCATGTATATGAATTATAAAACGAATACTAGTAGTGTGACAAAAAAAATTAAAAATGATGTTTATCAATCTTTACATATAAAATTAAAAATGATGAATTATTATATGTAAATTTGAAATCTCAATTACATGGTAGAAAACATAGACACATGATCATCTTAGGGCATGTGATTGTCCTAAAATACAGATTCAAATTCAGTATGCATCTTAACTTCCCAGGTGTGACTTCGGTAGCCCTGGAAGGTGACGACAACGACCACGTGGCTGTGAGCGGCAAAAACGTGGACATCGTTTTCTTGGTGAACCGGCTGAAGAAGAGGTTCTCCTCGGTGGTGATTGTGACGGTGGAGAATCTAAACACGGAGGCAGAAGGCACTGAAAAGAAGATGTTGTATGCTGTTCAGTGCAAAAAGTGCCGCAGTTCCAGTTGCCACAGTAAGTGTGACATTGATATCATGTTCTGCTTTAAGTGAAAAAGCACCAGCTGCAATGGCGAGTGTTTCATAATTTGTGTCAACAGTGAGAACCCTAAGTGCGATGGGAACTGTCGGTCATGCTCCAACTGTCACACTCCTTCATTGTGCCCTGGATGGTGCACTTCTATATTTGTATGTCTTTAATTATTAAAACTTAATTTTGTTCTTTTCACTGTTATGTAAATATCATAGTGTAGAAACTTCCTTTTTCCAATAAAACTTATAACGTCAAGAAGATGACTCGATAGTTTAACATATATAACAAAGTAAAATTGTTTAATAGGTTAATCGGTAAGAGTCTACATGAAATATCATTTAGCATGGGTCAAAAAAAATACTAGATATTACGCAAAAGTATAATTAGTAGAGGCTTATAACCTTTATTTAAAGTTGGAAGCTAATATGCTTAATTTACCCAAACAAAATTATATTTTATATTGTTTATTCAAAGAAACGTGAATTAAGTCTACATGACCTTCACATTACTTAATATAAAATTATATTTATATTAGCGAGAGCTTAGCCTATACACAACTCACACAAAGTTATATTTATATTCTAAACGGGGGGCTTAGGCTACACAGAGCCACACAATTTTGATACATGCATGCCGAGCTTAATTAGCCACACATTGATTTTTGGACTTTAGAGTAATATTTTAAAATATAAAATTCTTTTTCATTTTTTTTTCTTTTCTTGCACTGGCAACTTTAATCATACTAACTTTTATTTTATTTTTTTATAAAAAATAATATTATCTCTTAGAAAAAATTAATTATTGTTTAAATAATATATGAGTGTTATTATATTTTTTTTTATGTAACATTAGTTGCTTACTATTTTCTTTATAAAAAATTCTTAGTAATTCCTTTTATTTTTTTATTTTGAAAAGAAAATAAGTTTGAATTAATATAGAGTTTTTGTTATATTCTTTATTTTTTTTATAAAAATTAGTGATTGTTTAAGGATTTTAATTATTGTGTTTTAGGTTGTCAGAAGTGATGAAATTCATATACAAGCCTTCCTTAAAATCTGAAAACTATCCATTGTAGGATTTTCTTTGTCATCAAATGATATATTTGAATGAATCTGAAATAAGTAGAGGGAAATACACCTACATTAACAAAACATAAACTTGTTCAATGAACTTTTGGAGTAACACAATAACAGTTTGTATCCCAAACATGACCTTCCATGTAAAATTATCCAAAGTATATAATGTGTATTTATCAATGCAAAAATTAGAGAATCAAAAGTTAATGAAACCCACTATATATACTCATGGTTTTGCAGGAATAAAAAGTGAAAGAATTAGCCATTACTTATAAAACTCAGAATTAAAAGTTCTATAAAACACAGAAGTTCCTTATTTTTTAGGAAAGAGGTGAGGAATGAGAAAGAGTTACAAGCATTGCTTAGTTTATATACCATTAGAACACTTGGCCTCAGCAAGTGCAGATCATTCCCAGCAACACACACCCTCTTGTTGATCTCTCTGCATGAAACCATATGATTAAGCTTCAAGTTGAAACATTTCATATAATAAGAAAACAACCACTCTCTCTCACCATAATCCACTTCACCTTAACAAAATCCAAACATTAAAAACAAAAAACGCCATGCGATCTTCTCAGCCCCAAACACAAAAATCAGTTTTTTTTTTCTTTTTTTAATAAAGAACAGGGTAGTAAACAAATAAAAAAAATTAAATGTAGAAGGGATCTTGCTTTATTTAGACCTACCATAAAAGAGACTTAAGGGATCTTCCTCATAATACAACAATCAACCAAAAATGTATCCCTCATGGTAGCCCCCAATTACTCATATCCCTGCCTTTAGGTGTCAATGTCTGATTGCCCTTTGTAAATGTAGAAGGTTCATTTTTGTGTACAATGCTGCAGGAGTGGATAGAGCCCTCAACTTTTAAGGCTTGTAAAGTGCAGACAAGTTCTAACTCTAGATGTTGAGGGTTTTGGTAAAGTTTAACTTATGCATTGCTTTGCTTTTAGTACCTCATGCTAAAAGCCACAAATTCAGGTATCATACAATTATTTATAATGGCTTTGGATTGATTTAAATCTTTTCATTTCTAGTTAGAAGTGATGGTCAAGATAGTTGCTAATGTCCCTAGTTGCACATTTCTAGACAAAGCATCTGCTGCTACATTGCTATATATATGTTTAATAAACACAAACCAGTCATCACACACACATATAGCAGATACATACAGGGGTCCATGCTTCACCACTGGCAACTGCAATTGAAAATTCCATACATACAGTGATACAATTGAAAGGGGAAAATGTTTATAGTTTTTCAAAAGCTCTTGAAAAGCGTTGTCTCATTTTATGTATCTCATCTGAGAAGAAGCTGTTCTAATCCAACTGTTATAACAGCTTCTTTATATCTGAACATGATGATTAGTATTTGGAGTTTTATATCTATTTGACGTTTTACCTACTATAGATTGTTGAATCGAATTTAATAACTCAAAGGAGGATAGAAGTCAAAACCTACTAGAATTACTCGAACCTTTCATTATTATTTTACACTAGTTAAGCAACCCTTCGTCAACAAAACCTAGTTGACCCTTTAATTGCTTGCTATATAATAAAGAAATGAATGTATATCTACCATACTTTAGCATCACAAAAGTAGCATTTAAAGATCCTATCGTGTTCGATTCATTTCAATCTGCAAGTTTTTGAGCCAATTCTATATAGTTTCCAACCCTTATACAATAAGCTCAAACCAAACAAGAAAAGTTGCAAGGTAATATAACAAAATAGAACGCGTATAATTTACTCTTACTTTTTACTATAAAAAACTAAGATAGAACAAAAATTGAAAAAAAGAGAGGATAATGAACCATCCTGGACAAAAAGTACACAACAAAAAGCAACCAAGAAAAATAATCATTCCATGGAACAGAGCGGTTCAATCCCTCAACAATTGTTATGAACTTTCGTGTAGGAGTCTCATGGATCTAGAAATAGGAGAGTTGGTTCGAGTCTCAAGAGATTGAAGAGAAGACACGAGATAAGGATTCTTGCACGTGAAACACTAATCTCCAACCCGGCATTCCAACCTGAAATTAGACGTTTGGGACAGAATAATGTTGAATAAATTAAGTGCAGTAGAAACTCAAAGAAGTTCCTCAACATTTTAATTGCTTTGGATTAATTAATCTTCATTTTTTAAGTAAATAAAGCATCTTTATTCAGTATTTTTCGTTGGAATTTTCAACAGCAAGCAAAATACATGTAGTAGGGAAGCAGTACAGTGTTGTATGCTTGTTGAATCCACCACCATACTCCAGTCACCAAAACAATTTCTAGAGAAGAATACCACTTTTAACCACTGGTTATGTAAGAGACTTTGTTAGAATCCCTGAATAAAGACAATCTAACACATCAGCAAACACAATCCAAAAGAATTTCAAAAACACAAAGAAAGAAAGAAATCGAGGACCTAGGGTTGAGAACACACAAAGATTAAGAAAGGAAATGCGAAACTCATTGTGACACACGGTTTCATAGTCGCATCTCATGGTCACGTTCCATGGCAGTCGTTGTTGAGTACGAAGGTTCTCACGGTCGCACTGCTCAATCGTTGAAGCTCTCAGTTGAAAATGCTCAAGCTTATTCACATTCAAAATGAGTTCACGTACCAAAAATAGAACAAAAATGAGTTTTCAAATAAATTAATTATTTCCATACTTTCACCTTCACAATTTTATTTTATTTTAAAATGCATAACTTGGGCTTAACCTTCAAAACTTTAAGTAGGCATAGCATTGACTTAATCTTCAAAACTTTAAGTAGGCATAACGTGGGCTTAACCTTCAAAAATTTAAAAATTTATTATTATTACTTTTTTATTTATTTTTTTAAGTTTGTGACTATAACTCACGTCTTCCCACACTTTATTTGATTTTCTTTAATTGTGAAGGCTTAGTTGACACTATTTAATGTCCCCAGTCTCCCGTCACTTTTTTTTTGCAGCTAAATGTACTTTTTCGTATAGTGTAACATGTTAAAATTGTAGATTTTTCTTATTCTTTTGAACACTATGAAACCATCTAATGAATTTTAACTTAGAAACCATCTAGCCAGTATGATACTTTAGTATTGTCTAACAGATTTACTTTTGACTGACCATCTAATGTGTTTATATAAATTTTGCTCATGAAGTAGCTTTATTATAATACTTATCACATCTTATAGTGTTTGTTATTGTCAAAATCTTATAGACTCTCTTGTATGAGACTGTTTAGTGGGGTATTAGACCATTTAGAGATGACTAGACTGTCTTGTGTCTAAATAATCTCTCTTTGATTGAACGCACTTTTAGCTTATATATGCATATAGAAGATTTTTTTTTCACATAAAATTATTTTAAGTAAACTTGTTACACATTCAACATGTTCATCAGACCATCTAGCATGTGTTGAAAATGAAGCTTTGATGCCTCCAAATCCATGAAAACTGCTTGAAGACTTTGTTGTTGTGTTTAGGGTTTAGTTCTAGGTAGTTTAGAATTAGCTAGATCCACTCTTAATCAAATTCACAATTGAATCAATCTGGTTTTAAAAAGAAAAAATGTTTTTCAAAGTTAAGTGAAAAACAACCTGTTGATTTTTAATCGGTTGTTTTGGTTGGCTTAACTATCAAACCAATTCAATCGATTAAACCGACATTTCAACCGGTTGATTTTTGAATTTCTTAATAGCTTTTCATAAATCTATTATATTTGTTTTCAGTTATTTACAAATTGTTTTGGCTCATGTTTAACTGATTAAAACAGCTAGTTTAAAGAGCAATAAAGTTGGGATTACCCTCCCTATTTTAAGAGGAGAAAAAAGTGATTTATGTACATTTTGTGAAAGTTTGGACTCAAGAAAGCAAGATTGCCTTGGGTTGTGCTTTGGTTAAAAAGTGGATTAGGAGCAACTGTGATTTCCTGTAATTAGGTGTAATCTGTTCCATATTCTCTTGTAATTGTTTTTCAGTTTCATTACTTGTAATATGTGTATCTGTAAAGTTAGAGGGTTGTTCTGACAGTGTGTGTTCTTGAGGGGTTCAAGATCATCACTCTTGGTGTGTGTAGCTTGTAATCTAGGATTGATTACATAGTGAGACAAAGGTTGATCAAATCTTTTAAAAACACCAATTGGATGAATTTGGCAGATTTTCCATGGCTACCCTAAGTTTTCAAGAATATGCTAGGTCTTAGTGGACAAAAAGGGAAATTGATGTTAGAAATGACAATGTGGGACATTTTAGGAATGTTTCAACCTATACATCAAACAGGTTATGAGATTTGCATAACCTAAAAAAAAAAATCTTTAACAAAAGAGGTATGCATATCACCCTTATCACCTAACAACTTACAAACAACTTTAGAGATCCAAAAATTACTGTCCACGCTTTGTAATGACTTGAATTTCTTTTTATTAGATGTTTTCTTTGGTTTGATTGAAATGCATTTGAATATTTTGAACATTTGAAAATAGTATTCTATCATGTTTTTCAATTTATGGGCAAATTTGAATGTTGATGAATATGTCTCTTAATGTTTTCAGTATATCTAGGTTTGGAAAACTGGTTTTCAATAATTTCAGATGTAGAAAAAAAAGTACATATCTGTATGTAGTACATTAGTAATTACATACGGATATTTCCGTATGTAACTTTTTAGTGTAATTACATACAAATATATCCGTATGTAAATCTAAAAGATGATAACATACAAATATATCCATATGTAAATCTAAAAGATAATTACATACAGATATATATGTATACATATGTAATTACATACAAAATCTGAATTTGTATGTAACAGTTACCTATGACAATTTTACATATAGATTTTTTTTCCGTATGTAACAATTACTATGTTTTACATACGAATTTAGTACATACAAATTGGTGTTGTATGTAATACCAAATTTTCTTGTAGTGATTGAGCATATAGTCTTTTTTTTTTGTTTTTAACCCCCTTACAAGCTCTAAAATAGAAAAATCATGTTTGTCCCTATCTTAACAGATAAAGGAGCTTTGAAATAATTTTGGGAATAAATTCTTGAATAAGTGTGGGGTGAATCATGGGTTGTATCATGATTGCCTACTAATGGATGCTATATATATTATGGAAAAGGAAGACATTGATTTGGTGATTCGATTACATTCTAAGGAAGCAATAATTGAAATCAAATCAATCTTATGCAAGAAAATTCTCTCAAAATCCTACAATTAAAACTCCTTTACAAAAGTCATAATAGTTTAATATCCTTTGAAGATATTAATGAAGAAAATATTCTACATTATCTCTTATAGCAACACTAGAATCAATTACAATCAATGCATAAATCAACAAATTTGGAAACAATATATATGGAAGAGAAACGATAATAAAATCAACGAATGGTTGGGAAAGAACATATTTGCTTAATAATACAAAACAGAGAAAGGAAACATTTGATAATTGTAAAAGAATATCACAGGCAGATTTTGAATCCGATTTTGTGCAAGGAAAAGAACATTATAAAAGAGACTTCAAAGGAAGAATGATGGGAGCTTTTTAGGGATCACGTTCCATAGAAGCAAATACATTCTAGACCTAGTTTTATTTCTTTTTTTGTATATTTCTTGATTTTTCCTCCGCATGAAAGGCTAAAACCTCTTGGGTTGATTTTCTTGTGATTTCCCATTAAATTCTATGGTTTTGTTCAATAAGGTTTTCTTCTTCAATTTCCTGTAGCAAACTATGCTTTATTTTTATCTTTTTGAAATCAAGTTTCATTCAAAGAAATTGTTTTTGAACGCTGGTTGATAATTCAGTTCTTTTTTTTTAATTAGATTTCTTGTTTAGTTTGCTTAGTTCTAATTAATCTCTAGTTCACTTAGTTCAATAGGCAGAAGATAAACATCTCACGAGTATACACTTGGAATTAGTGAGATATTGAATACATAAGTATATGCTTGTTTTGTTTATAAGATTATGCTGAATTTGATTGATGGTTTCTTGATTAAGTTTGACATTTTTTAGAATTAAAGGATGATATCTGAGAATAGATGGTCGAAAATAAGAGGGGGTGAATTATTTTTCAAAAGATTTTCACAAAACTAGAAGTCAAATTGAAAATTCTAATAAAATCAATGGATTGATTATTCTGTTCAACCGATTATAAAAGAGATATCAATTAGTTTTATATTAATTTAATCAAGAAGTAATATGAATATCACATATGTACCAAATTGAAATAGTAAAGAGAAGGATAGAGAGAATCACATAAATCTTTTATACTGGTTCACTTTTAACACAAGATCTACATTCAGTCCTCAGCCAATGCACTGAGAATTCACTACACAAGGTAATAAAGTTATACAATCAAGAGAATAGTTCTTGAAATCTATAATAATCTATATTCATACACACAAAACAACCCTAAACATATTAACAGAAACAATATCTGAATCTGCCTAAACCATTGTTGTACAAAGTTAGATGCAAGTTCTTTTCAACACATGAATAATCCAAGATGCAAAGAGTTACTCTAAGATTTCAAAATAAAAAAAATTGTTCTCTCTAATTAATTTTCGTAACTTGAAATGTACACTTAAACCATTTTTATAAGTTTTCTATTAAAGAAAAAACGATTTAATTATTTAAAGTAATTTTGTTATGAGAACAGAAAAACAATTATATTCATCAAGTTATTTTCTCGAAATAACAAATTGATTACTCTTGACAGAAGAAATCAACAACTTTTAAAAAAATCATTTTTCGAAATAACTTGTTGATTTTACTAAACAAAGAGTAACAATTTTGACAAATAAATTCTTTTAAAACCAGTAAAAGAAGTTAATTAATTTTAACTTGTTTAGATGATAAGTGCCTAATTTCAGTGATATTTCATATTAAAATATAGGCACTTATGAGTATTAATTGTTAAAATGCATCTAAAATAATCTCTAATTTATGAATTTATACTTTTTTTTTATATTTTTATGATTTTTATTTCAATAAGAACATTTTATTTCCAAATTTTGTGTTAATTTCAGGTTTATAGGGAAGAATGGAGATTTGGACTAAAGAAGAATGATATAAGCTAAAAGGAGAAAGCTAAAAGACCCGAAAAGCACAAAAAGAGCAAAAAAAAGTCAAACTCAACAGCGAAGATTCTCGCTCAAGCGAGATATTATCGCTTTAGCGAGAATGCTCCAGTGAAATTTTTTGGAAATTAACGCCTTTCTTGCTCCAGCGCTCGCTTGAGCGAGAATGCGTCAAATTAATTGGGCCATTTTTAATTTTTTTATCAAAAAGCCCATTAGAGGACGCAATAAGTCACCTAACCCTAGCAAATTAGGTTAAATAGGGGGGCTAGAGGCTCAACCCTAGGGTGACAAATTGAAAGGAAAACACCATTGAGTGATTTGTAACCAATTGAGAGAATGGAAGGTGCTAGAAGTATGCGTGGCTAATTCTATCTTTTGGGATTGAGAGTAATCTGTTCGAACTCTTATGTATTGAGGTGATATTTAAATACACTATAATATTATGTTCTTAATTGATTATTGGTATTGTTATTTTGCTTATAATTCTTGATCTAGAATCTTAAATCTGACTGGAAAGTATTTTTAGGGTTCTCAACTAAACAACAATACTTAACATATTTGAGTACTAGGAATAGACTTGAAATGTTAATTGCTATTAACGTTTGAGCTTGATTACAAATTGTTTTTATAAATATGCGAGAGATCGATATTTAAGGAACATTATTAATTATTTTATATGCGAGGAATCAATATAAATGAATTTTATACTAGCATCAATTTCAATCAAAGAACATAATGTTAACATGCTAATCAAAATACATAAGAGTGAGATAGATGAAACCTAATCCTTATTTTTCCAACTTGAAGTAACCAATTCTTTTTTTGTTTTCTTAATTATCATCGCCAACACAACCACTTTCAACACACTTTTAATTGTTCTGTTTTATATTTGGTGAGTATTGTACTTGATAATTTGACTATTCCTTGTGGGATCGATATTCGTCCTTAGGGACAAATTATTACTTCTGATAACGCGATGCACTTGCCATAGAAAGTCATCAAATTATTTTCTCGAAATAACAAATTGATTACTCTTAACAGAAGAAATCAACAACTTTTAAAAAGATTCATTTTTCGAAATAACTTGTTGATTTTACTAAACAAAGAGTAACAATTTTGACAAATAAATTCTTTTAAAACTAGTAAAATAAGTTAATTAATTTTAACATGTTGATATGATAAATCAACCAGTTAAAAATACTTAGCAGTTTTGCAAATCAAAACATTTCTTGGAGAGGACTTGGATCATAATACATTGGGAAGAAACAAACAAAAGTACATCAAAATCTACCTAAACACACAGACATAATGCCTTCTAATCTTCAATGTAGGATTTGGAAAAACCAAATGAAGCTTTGTTCTTTAGGCTCAACATGATAATCTTAGAAATAAGAATGAGGAATTCTCGGTGAAAAAACTTGGGAGTCAACTAGCATTCTCTAGTATTTTTAATCATCTTTTATATTTTCCTACTAAACAATCACAAACCCCCTTTTATTTTATTGTTATTGCTAATTTTATTGCTTGCGTATAGGTTCTGAACACTGTTTCATTGGATTCGTTGGGAGATGACTTAGGATCATCTGACCACTTCTATTTTATCATCTCTTTGGTGTTAGACAGTCTATCACTGTGTTAGATGATCTACATTGAATACTTTTTAATTTGATTGCTAAGAAATAGATGTTAGTCAATCAACATTACTATAAAATGCCAGCAAAGAAAAGTAAGATAAAACCTTACCTAGGAATAGGGCATGAGGATCCTTGACAAAAGGTACACGAAAGAGTGTCTGGCTCCTAATAGAGCGAGGTAAATTCTTTATTAATTCTACATATATTCTCTCTATGGGAAAGAGTAAATATTTGGCAAGAGACTTAAATTTTTCTGGCCTTTGCCAATAAAGGGAAGCGATGTGTGAAGTTAGGATAAAAAAAAATAATCGCTTATGTTGTCTTGCGGTGCACACTTCAACATAAAAAAATTTTCTTTTGAAATTTTTAAATGAAGAATAATAAACAGTAAAAATAGGACCATGTTAGGCTCCATTAAGGGAAATCCAACCGACTTCTGCACCATGCTTTAGATGGTAAAAATACATAAAAATGTTAATAGTATGTTTGATTTTAATATGAGTACAAAGTATTTGAAAGACCTTCAAAAAGACCCAACTATTTGGATGCAACTGAATCGGTGCCACATTCATGGCGGTCAGCATGCGACACTCGAAATGTGACAAAGGAAAAGTGATGTCAAGTATTTGGAATCGCGAGAAGGCTTCGTGAAAACTCTATCACTATTAAGACAATGTCTAACAACAACCAAATTAGCCATGAAGTAAGGACATATGTTAAAAGAAGAAACAAACTCCTCCATCTTATCTTTTGAGGTGAACACGGAGGCACAAGAGGCAACCTCACCAAATACCCAAGAATACTCGGGATCTAAAACATGGAGGAACTTATTTGTCATCGTCTTCTTGGTCGGACTTGGCCTTGAAGTTTTACCAACATCTAGAGAAGAAGCTTTTCATTTAGATAGAACATTAGTTCCTTCTACCCCTAGTAACATCTGGAATAATTTCTAAATTATCTCTTTCAAGGTTATTAGACTCGAGAGACTACTCAGACACGTGGGAGCCTCGACTTGTAGACTTGTAGAGTTTACTTCATATAAAAAATTGAACAAAAAAAATAAAAATTCATGATACCAATTCCATAATATTGAAATAAACAAGTTCATACACCAACAAAATAACTAAAACAACATAAATGTAAGTTTAAAAGTCTCATTCATCTAATCCTCTAAGGAAATAATCTCCAAGATCTTCATGATCATATCCATCTCCATCATCATCTTTATCACCATTTTCATCTTCATCTTCATCAAGATCATCATCAAAAACTATATTATCAAAATTAGCTGCATCTAGAATTGAATAATTTAAACTTGTTCCTCCAGCTAAGTCAACATTCACACCATCATCTTCAACTTGAGTTTGCTCAACCTCAACAACATTTCTCCTTCTTCAGTTATCCATTCATTATCAAACTCAATGTCTTCAAATGGGAGAGCAATAGATCTTCTAACTTGTTTGTTTCTCAACTTCGAGTTATACATTGTTGAACAAAGGCTTTGATGACTCCAAATCTTGAAGAGTTGAGTGAAGCTTTGTTGTTGCTTGTTTAGCTGGGTATTTTGTAGTGTTTGAATTTTTAATCCACTTAAAGAATTGATTCAATGCCATTTGATTTTGAAACCTTTTTAAAATATCAGTTTTCAAAGATAAGTGGAAAATCAACCTGTTGAATTATCGTTTAAATCGGTTGTTTTACACTTAAAGGTTTTTGAAAGAAGTTGAAACTATTTGACTTTGGTTGACTTTAGTTAAACTAATTCAATTAGTTGTACCCTGAGAAGGGTGCAAGAAACTCAACAACCGACAACCCGAGGCGTTGTCCACCAAGGAATCTATGCTTGGAAACGAGTAGGAATCCTTGGGGCAAGCCTTGTTGAGGTTGGTAAAATCCACGCACATCCTCCATTCCCCATTGGCCTTCTTCACCAATACCACATTCACCAACCACTTAGGGTACTGATTTTCCCTTATGCGACATTCAGGAGCTTTCGAGTTTCCTCCCTAATGACCATATGCCTCTCCTCACTGAACTTTCTTCTCCTTTGGACGACCGGTCTGACCTTCTCATCCATAGTAAGCCTATGACATAAGAAGTCTGGGTCTATTCCAAGCATGTACGCGGATGAACTGGCAAATGCATGCATGTGCCTGGATATCACCTCGGTTATCCAGTCCTGCAACTCCCGACATATTGACGTGTCGAGCTTGAACTTTCTCCCACCTATCTCTCTCTCCTAAACCCCACCAGTAGGCACATGTCACCTTTCACTGGTGATTCCAGCTTCCATAATCTCTTTTGGCTCTACCGCTTTAGCAGCGATCGAGTACGTTCTCCTCCTGCACTTCAGGCTTCTCTTATAGCATTTCCTTTTCGTCTTCTGGTCAGACTTGATGGTGATCACAATTCCATCAAGAAACGATAGCTTCATTTTCATGTGCTTCGTTGAGGTCACCGCACCTAGCCTGTTCAAAGAAGGTCTCCCTAAAAGCAAATTGTAAGCAGAAGAGGCATTAACCACAATGTACCTGATACTAACGGTTTGAGCTGAGGTGCCATATGAAAAATTTGTCCTCAGCTCAATGTACCCCAGCACTTCCACCTGGTCTCCTGCAAAGCCAAACAAAAAACTGTCGTATGGCTTCAACTGGTCGGGATATAACTGCAAACTGTTGAAGGTCAACCAAAATATCACATCTGCAGAGCTTCCCTGGTCAATGAAAACTCAGTGTACTCTTCTTCCCACTGTGACAACAAATATTATCACCAGGCCATCTTCGTACGAAATCACTCCCTCTAGGTCAACTTTCATGAAATATAGATTTGGCTCTGGTAGGAGGTCGGGCCTCATCGTCTCTACGGTCATCACCGCTATCGCGTACCATTTCCGCTTGGTTGCAGAGCTTCCTCCCAGAGAATCCTCCTGAGATGTGTTCACCTCACCATGAATTGGTACCTTATGAGTTTGATCCTTGGGAGCATCTTCTCCCTTCTATTCCTCTTGGTCGGCCTCCCTATACTCCGACAGCTGGTGCCCCAGAGCTATACATCATTCAACGTCGTGCCCAAATCTCTTGAGGAATTCACACCAAACGTCCATCTGTGGCCCCAGATTCCTATTCATCTTCCGTGGGAATTTTAGCATTTCCACGACATCCGGCATACTCAGCATTTCACGGTACGAAATCCTAAACCTAGGTCGGAAGGACAGATCATCCCCAACTTTGTACTTTTCACCTCTCCTGGTCGAGTATGGAGCTCGTCTTGAGTTCGCTTTCTTTCCAGTCGAGGTTTCGTCAACCCTCAGGGTTGGTCTATCCTCCTTAGGCTTGGTCTGCCCTGGATATGAGTTGTTGCACTTCAGGGATACGACCTCCTCGGCTTTGATATGGGCAACAACCTATCGTCGTATCTCAACGAATGTGTCATTCGGCTTCCTAATCAGTGAGTCGCTGAATGGTACCACCATGACTCCTTGCTCGAAGGCGTTGACCATCATGACTTCGTCACGTGTTAGAAGCTTGACCGTAAATGCCCAGAACCCATTACGTAATTCTTCAGAGTCTTCCCTTCCTTTTGCTTCACACTAAAGAGGTCATAAAGGATTGGGGTCTAACTTGGTTGACCGAGAACTGCTCCCTGAACAGTTGGGAGAATTGGTCATAAGAGGCGCTCGCAGGGGTACATTCGGGGCTCATTCCCCTTCGTAGCGTTGTTGTAGACTCTTACGCAAGTCCTCATTAGCCTTGCGCAACTCATTGTTTTTCGCTCGCGTTGTTTCTATCTCCGTCATCAGTTGATCTTGCCTGAGCACTTGTTTAGCCTTGGTTTTCTACTGGATTCGCTCCTACTCTTGCCTATACTGCTCGTTAGCCTCCTAGAGAGCCCTCACGACCTTTATGAGTTGTTGTAAGGTGGTGGCATCGCCAGACGTTTGTCTAGGGTTTCTCATGACGTTTTGAATCATGGGTGAGGTCAGATTTTATCGAGCCCCACGGTAGGAAATATGTTCTAGTGGAAAGCATCGCTTCTACTTCATCTCTTAGGATGTTCTGCAACTCACGATGGTACCGGAACATGGCTCTGTTGAAACAGAAAGGGTTATACCTGTTGATTACACTGGGACGATCAAGTCAGTGATAGCATATAAATGATAACACATATTCAGTTTAGTCTAGTATTAGAAAATAGCGTGTCTTTCACCAAGGAACCCTAGCTCCTTTTATAGCCATTCTCGTAACGACCTTCACACATGAGCATCTTATCTCTCCTGAAGGCATCTAAGAATAACAGTAAAACATTCCTTTTTTACGGGCACCTTACGGCGCAACGCTTACTTTTACAATAGGTATATAACTTTTTTAGGTTAAAATACATTTACGGTTTTAGGGTTTGGAGTTCAATTACTATGCACCCCCCTAAGTTACCATGTAACAATGTGACCTTAATTACGCCCTTGATGGGATTAATAATTTTAACTAGGCCTTAACAATGTTACCTGAGTCCAAGCATCGACATCCGATGACCTCAGCACCTGAGCACTCTGTCCAATACATATGTGAAGCATGTCAAAAGAGAAAACAAATCAAACATTCTTTTAAATTGAAAAATGTTGTTTCTTCTTAAAAACCCCTTGAGCCGTTACACATGGATCTATTTGGTCCTTCAAGAACTATGAGTCTTGGTGGTAACTTCTATGCTTTTGTTATAGTTGATGATTACTCAAGATTCACATGGACTTTGTTCTTGAAATCAAAGAGTGATGTGTTTTATGCCTTCAAAAAGCTTTCTAAGAGGTTGCAAAACACTAGCTGCAACAACATATGTGCTATCCGAAGTGATCATGGTGGAGAATTCCAAAATGAAAAGTTCAGTTCATTCTGTGAAAAGCTTGGAATCTTCCATAATTTCTCTGCTCCTAGAACCCCTGAGCAGAATGGGGTTGTGGAAAGGAAGAATAGGTCTCTTGAATAGCTTGCAAGTGTTAGAAAATATGGCCTTAAACGAGAGGGGGGGTGAATTGTTTAAGAGGTATTTTCGCAAACTTTTAAGATTAAGAATTCAGTTTTTCAAAACATAAAGCAAAAGCACAATACTGGAAAAACAATCGGTTGTTTTACCGAAACAATCGGTTGTTTATACCAGTTATTAATTGACAAAACTGAATTTGAAGAGATAGGGATAGAGAAATTGTACACAATTGTTTATACTGGTTCACTCCAAATCCAGAGCTACATCCAGTCTTCTCAGAACCCTGAGGAAATCCACTAAGCAATCACCACTTGATCACTTACACCACAACCAAGAGAATGACCTTGAACACCTCAAGAAACACACTCTTCGTGGCCAACACTAAGATTGTTGATCTTGAACACCTCAAGAACACACAACCAATCTCAGCAAACACAGAAACGAAATTGTTCAACAGAGTACAAGGATTACACTTGTTACAGAAGATAATCTGAAATCAATACAAGCAGAATCCTATTCCAACACTTTGATCAATCACAAACTCTTAGCAATCTCAGCACTTTTAAAAACTCTTTTGAAAAACTTTGTTAAAGATTCTTAATTGTCAAATCTGTTTTTCTGAATATATTCAAAGATGTAGTTTGTTATCAAATCTTAACAAACTCTTAAATTGCATTAAAAGATTGGTCAAAGCATTTAATGACTGGAACGTAAGCAGTTAAAACATTTAAAGCTCAGTCAAAGAGAAAATAGTTTTTCTGTTATGGTCCCAAAACAAACAATCGGTTGTTTCCTCGAATCAATCGGTTGTTTTGGTACTTTAACAGTTCAACCATTTAAAACAGTTTTCAATCTTTTTCTCAAAACACCTAAGTATAAACAATCGGTTGTTTCGACAAAACAATCGGTTGTTTTAACTTAGTTTGAAAACATTTTACTTTCACAAAGATTGAGAATGCTAATGCTTTAGATTTAATCAAAGGGTGGATTACTACGTATAAACTACCCCAGAACAAAGCTTAAACCAGCACAGCAACATCAAGCATAGCAGAGGCTTCAACATCCTTCAAAGGATTTGGATTCTTCAAAACATGAACACCACTTGGTTCAACAGCAAGAACCTTGTTGAGTGAATCCTCCTTGCTAAAGTACTTTTGGGCAGATGCTGTCAGCACTGCTTGCTATGTATGAACAAGGTTCTCATAAGACCAATCTTGAAAAAGACTCAATATGAATTGTTCAATGGAAGGAAACTCAATATTGGTCATCTGAAGGTGTTTGGATGCAAGTGCTATGTTTTGAACAATGGTAAAGAAAATCTTGGGAAGTTTGATGAGAAAGCGAATGTTGGTATATTTCTTGGTTATTCTTTATCTTGCCATGCTTATAAGGTATATAATAAAAGGCTCATGACTGTAGAAGAGTCTATTCATGTAGTATTTGATGAGACTAACCATGCAGAAAAAGAGTCTCAAAGGAATCATGTAGAGGAAGATGAGCAGAACATCATTATGAAGAATCTTGAAAACTGCCCAGAAAAACAACTGATTGATTCTGCGAAACAACCGGTTGACATTCTACAGCAGAATGAGTTACCCCAAGAATGGATAATTCCTAGGGATCTTTCTGTGGAAAACATCATTGGGCAGATTCAGAAGGGAGTCTCTACTTGAAGAACAATCTCAAATTGTTGAAAATACATGTCTTTCATCTCTCAAATTGAGCCTAAGTCAATAGGTGAAGCTCTCAAGGATGAAAACTGGGTTGCTGCCAAACATGAGGAGTTGAACCAATTCACCAAAAATGATGTATGGTCTCTGGTTCCTAAAACGGATCAGATGAACATCATTGGAACCAAGTAGGTGTTCAGGAACAAGTTGGATGAATGAGGGGTGATTATAAGGAACAAAGTAAAGCTAGTTGCTAAAGAGTACAACCAAGAAAAGAGCATTGACTATGATGAAACATTTGCACCAGTGGCCAGATTGGAAGTTGTGACGTTGTTGCTTGCCTTTGCCTGTATGAGCAGTTTCAAACTATTTCAAATGGATGTGAAAGAGCATTTTTAAATGGAATTATCAATGAATAGGTATATGTATCACAACCACCCGATTTTGAGGATCATCAACTCTCCATTCATGTTTACAAGCTGAAAAAGGCTTTGTATGGGCTGAAACAAGCTCCAAGACCATGGTATGAGAGCCTTAGCAAATTCCTTTTGTCTCATGGCTATGAGAAATTGATAAGACTCTTTTCATTAAAAAGTCAAATTCTGTTATTATTTTAGTCCAAATATATGTAGATGCCATTATTTTTGGTGCTACTAATGATAACTTGTGTGAAGAATTTGTGACAGCAATGCAGGGGGAGTTTGAGATGTCTATGATGGGAGAATTATCCTTCTTCTTGGGACTGCAGGTCAAGCAATCTAAGGATGGCATCTTTCTATGTCAAACCAAGTATTGTAAGGAGATTCTAAAAAAGTTTGATATGGAAAACTACAAAAAGGCAACCACACCAATGTCCACAAGCTACTATATGGATGCTGACTTGGATGGAACAACAGTAGATCAAACCAAATATATGTTGAAGCTGGAGGAAGCTTCTTCCCTACCAAGGCTTGATGTGTGTTTGATGAAGACAATGGGTTGAATGCTTTGAAGATTGTAATAGGTTTTTAGATTCATGTGTAATTAGGCTTGTAAGTGTGTGTGGTTGCCTTTTGCTGTATAACCTATCCTAGATGCCTAACCAAGTCTAGATCAAGCACATGATGTGGTTAAATGGTTTTTGAAAAGCTTTTTAAAATGTTTTTAACAGTTTTAAAACAGTACACAAATAAATCTGTTTTATGGAGAAAGAATCTGTTTATTTCTTCTCTGTTAAAAGGCTTTTCTAAATTTCTGTTAGGGCACCAAGGGAAAGCTCAGTTCGTTATTTCAGTTAAGCTGAGCTGGCCTGTTTGTTATACTTTAATCTGTTTTACTGTGAAAGAACAGGTTTATTCTTTGGTCTGCTGAAAGGTTTTTCACAAGTTAGTTAGGGCACCAAAGGTACAACTCAGACAGTTATTTCTGTTAGCTGAGTTGGCAGTTTTCACAAAAATAAATCTGTTAAGTTCAAAAATGAATCTGTTGTTTTCTTAACTGCTTTTCAACTGTTTTTTGAAAAGAAGTTAGAAACTGTTTTCTATATAAAGAAAAGTCTCTATCACATGAATAAGTGCTGAGGAATTACGCTTTTGACAGAGATCAAACAATTTCCATGTGAGAAGAAGGATTGAAAGAGTTTTTGAAAGGTTTTCCAAAGAGATTTTCAAGTGTGCTTGTTCTAGGAAACCTTTGATCTTGGTGAAGGTGCTGGTGCAGTTCTGCAGCAAATTGAACTACTGGTTTTGAGTTCTTGCATCTTCTTTTCAGGTGTAATCTTTCCTTTATTCTGTTTTGTAAAGGTGTAAGTGTTACTCACTCCTTGATAGGGTTTCTTGGAGTGCAAGGTGTGCTGAAATAGGGTTTTTTCAGCATTGTGTGTGTTGTTCTTGTAGTGTTCAAGAACTGCTGTATTTGTAAGTGATTGGTACTGTTTTTAGTGAATTCCACCTTGGGGTAAGGTGAGACTGGATGTAGCTCTGTATGAGTGAACCAGTATAAAAACTTGTGTGCCTTGTCTTCTCATCCCTGCACTCATTTCTGGTTTTTGCTTAATCCTGTCAAGAACTAAATCTGTTCTTTTGAAATTGAATCTGTTAATTCTGGGTTTAAGTGAAAACTGTTCTTCCTGATTTTTTAAAGTTCTCTGATCATAAACAAGGTTGCTGCATATAATGGTTTAAGTGAATTGTGAACAAACTGACCATTCATTAAAACCTGAGAAAGGATCATTCTTCTTGAAATCTTGGGTTGTGTATTTTTGAGTGATTTCTAAGCATAAGTTGTATCCTTCATCCTCACAATATTAAGCTGATCTGGTTTTGTTCTAATTCTCTGTTGATCACAATTTTACATTGAACAAATTCGAATTGTGCCAAGACTGCTCTGAAGAATCAATCTGTTTCATGTAAAAACAATATGTTCTTTTTGCCTCTGGAATACTGAAAAATTGTGTGTTCTTGCGAAAATTTTATAAGCTCAATTCACCCCTCCCCTCTTGAACTTAGACACTAATAGACCCAACAATATAGAGGATTTATTGGTTCCTTGCTCTATCTCACTGCTAGTAGGCCAGACATCATGTTTGCAGTCTGTCTTTGTGCAAGATTTCAATCTAGCCCTTAGGAATCTTATATTAAAGTTGCCAAGAGAATACTGAAATATCTAAAGGGTACAACATCTGTTGGTTTATGGTATCCTTCTCATTCTCCTATACGTTTAGTTGGATACTTTGATTCTGATTTTGCAGGGTGCAAATTGGATGGAAAAAGCACAAGTGGGACTTGTCTTCTTCTTGACTCAAGTCTCATATCTTGGCATAGCAAAAAGCAAGCTTGTGTGGCCCTTTCAGCTGCAAAAGCTGAATACATTGCAGTTGGAAGTTGTTGTGCACAAATCTTTTGGATTAAACAACAACTAGAAGATTTTGAGTTGAAAGTCAACAAAGTGCCTTTGATGTGTGACAACACAAGTTCTATAAATCTTACCAAAAATCAGATTCAATCCCAAGTATCTTTCTCTATATTTGATAAGTTAGTTTTGTTTTTGGTTGAATCAAAACCTAAACCTTTGAGTTACTTGTGAAATCTTTAATTTGGTTATGAACAAGTTCTCAAAATTATTATTACACTTGATGAATTTTATAACAGAACTTCTTAAGTAGAATTGTTCCTTGTGGGTTTGACATTCGTACTTTAAAGAGTACTATATTACAGTTGATTCGATACACTTTTCGGGAAAAAACAACATCCACCCCCTCATATATAAATCCCATTGCGGGTTTTACATCCAAATATACCAATCGAAGGACCACCATAAGAGGGGCAACAACTTTTAAGCAGATAGTTACATTCTTCCAAAATCGACTAATACCACATTTTGAACTTTTCTCCCTTCCTGTGAATTTCCAAACTTGCCTGTTTTCCATTTTCCAGAGTTAAACATGGTCATCAATGATGTTTTCATTTCATACAAACAAGCTAGAGTTAAGTATGTTGTATCAAATCTAGTCATTTCAGGCCTTATCAAGTCCCTTCCATTTGTGAATGTTTTCAAAATGGTAATTAGCATTGCTCTACCATAAATGTAGGTAGTGATCCTTTTTCCCTTCTTGATAGTAGTTTCATGGACCTTTAATTGCTTCTCAAAATTTTCAAATATTAAAATCAATACAATGGGCAACACATAGAGTCCAATATAAGTGCTCCCTTTTTTGCATGAACAATTCTCTAGCTGCCTTGAAATTTGCAGCATTATCAGCCTGCACTACATTTTCCTCACCAACAAACTCTATCGCATTATCCAACATTTTAAATACTTTTTCTGCAGTTTTTTAGATGTTTAAGGTATCTAATGATTAGAGAAACATAGTTCCTTTAGGACTGTTCACCAAAAATTTCAAATTGAACGTCTTTTCTTGTTTGTCCATCCATCAGACATAATGATACAACTTGTTCTCTTCCTTTCATCCTTATATTCTTGAAGTTCTATATCAGTTTTGTCCATGACTTATTTTAGAAGCTTCTTTCTAATATCATGATATGTTGGAGGTTTATAGCAAACACCATATCTACCAATCATGTCACACATCTTTGCAAAAGCTGGATTTCTAATAATATTGAATGGGATGACACTTTTGTAGAAAAATTCAGCAATTTGAGCGTCAACTTTTTCTTTATCACCTCTCTCGTATATTTGATTCAGAGTAGCTTGAAAACCATCAGGAGATGTAGATTTACTTTTAAACATCTTGCTAGTTATACTTTCACTATCTTCCTCCTCACCATCAGTTTGTCCAAGACTATTGAATTTTATTTTCTTCAATGAGGCATCTTTAGCTTATGAGACAACTTTCAACATTAAAACTTTGATTTCTTCTGGTACTGATACACAAGGTTCAGAGTGATACCTTGTTCCTTGATGTTTCAAATCCAAGTTAAAGATGAAGCGGTGTTGCTTTTTGTTTGGGTTTAGTTTAGGTGTTTAGAATCCATGTTAAGATCAGTTTTTAATCCTTGCACAAAGTCTTATCAAATCTGTTTTTAAAGAATCAAAGAGTTTTTCCAAGCAAAGGAAAAACAACCGGTTGAATTATCGATATAATCAGTTGTTTGTCACTTAGTTGGCTTGAAGGTTTTGAAACTATTTTTGAATTGGTTTTGTAACTACCTGACCCATTCAACTGGTTAAATTGTGTGTTCAATCGGTTCAATGTGTGTTTTTCTAACAGTTTTTTGAAAACCTGTTTTAACTATTTTGAAAGAGATCAAAACTGATTTAGCTCTGTTATGCTGCCTTAAACGGCTAGATTTCAAATGCTATAGCCTTCTTTGAAATGTTTAATACACATGTTTTCAACAGGGTTTTGGAATCAAAAGAGAGATTAAGATTTGTTTTGAAAGAAGTTTTTCAAGTTTAGCAAGATTGCTGGTAAAGCTTTGCTCTGGTACAAGAACTGATCGTAGGTCTTCTGGTTTCTGTAATTCCATGTGTTTTCTATCCTTTCTTAATTTATTGTAATTGTACTTTGATAAACCTTTGTAAGTGTTGGTGAAATTTTGTAAAGTCAGTGAGAGTCTGGCTTGAGGTGTGTGGTGTTGCAAATAGGGTGAGTGGGCTTTGTGGTTTTCAAAGTCACCTCTTTGTGGTGCGTGTTGTAATGTGGATTTGATTACTAGTGGAACTCAGAGGTTGTTCTGAGAACTGGATGTAGCCCAAGGTTGAGTGAACCAGTATAAAGCTGCTATGTAAATCTCTCTTTCCCTTAACTCCTTATAACTGTTTGTGATAATTATGTTTCTGCTACTGTATAAACAACCGATTGAATCACAATTTTAACCGGTTAAAATTTTGATAAACAGTTTCTGGATCTTTTTTTAATTGCTTATTTGTGATTGTTTGATAAAGATTCATTCTTAATCCATCTTTGTGAAAGTATTTGTTAAACAATTCACCCCCTCTTGTTTAAGCCATCATTTCTTACAGTTCCGGCAAGATGATGTTTGAATATGAAAAATGTCTCCATTAAATGTTTTTGAACAGTAATTATATTTTACTTTGTTCCCGTTCCCTGAAGCATTAGTTTCATGCTTCCATCCAATATTTCTTATATTTCCTGCAACATTCTTACTTTTAGGTGGTAGTGGAAATGCTGAATTTGAACCACTTCCAAACATCTTACAGAGTGCCAACAATCTTAAAAAAAAATCAATCACCCAAAATTGAAAAAAAAATCCAATATGCCCTACAATTAAAAAAATCTAATATGCCAAAAAAAACCCTGATTTAAAATTCCCCAGCCTAATTTAAAAAGCCCAACCTAATTTAAAAAACCCTAACCATAAACCCAGTCTGTCCTAACCCTAAAAATTTACCAAACACTAGCACCAACACATACCTGAAGTGCTTCGCGAACGACGCGTGACGACAAGGATGTGCGGCGAGGTGCGATAAGCGATGCGGTGCGGTGCGACGAGCGACATGGTGTGGTGCAACGAGGATGCTAGCACAATGACGACAGAGAAGAAGATAACACCATGAGCGTGAAGAATGGAACCAAGTAAAATACCCTAAAATCTAACCTAATCACAATGGAACACACCGTTTTGGACCTTTTTTTTCTAAACTCGGTGACTCGGCCTTGAACTCGTGAGTTTGACCGAGTTTTACCAAGTCTGGCCGAGTCAACTCCGAGTTTACTCAAAAACAAGTTTACTCTCGAGTCGACTTGCCAACCTTCATCTAACTCTTAAACTCATAAGGGTTTACGAGTTAATCCTAAAGTTTGATAACCTCTTTCAACAGAAAACGAGTAAGTAAGACTCATGAAATTATCCTCTCCGATGGGCGTATCCTTCCTACTAATGAGGGGACTTCCCAGGAGGAAGAGATAAAATCAAATGTAGAGGGGGTAGACACACCTATAAAAGGTCGAATGGAACAAGAGCAAAGAACTAAGACCTTGCACAAACACTAATACTAGTAGAAGCGAATGAGGGAGAAAACATAAAGTAATAAATGTAATGACGAGGGAGAAAACATATCAATGGAGGCTTTTTACATATCATTGTGAGGTAGATGTTTTTTAGATGTTATGTTAGTTTTTGGGCTAACATTTCGTTGAAAAGCTATGATGAAAATACATTATGTCCTAGGACGATGTGACAGTTGACACTGATTAAACATTTTTTTTTTAAATATCAAATCAATTAAGTTCGAATTAATGATTTATTCTCAGTTGCAAAAACTAAACTAAAAGTCAATCAAGCCCAATCTCTTTAAAGTTGGATTCCTTAGTTTGAGTTTGAGGACCTGTGTACTATCCGATGATCATGTATATATTTACAAACCAGTTAACATCCATTAACAATATCAATATTAATCAGTTAGTTATGTATTTCATGATTACGGGACATTAACCACCACCCCAATAAGACTAAAATCGACCTTTTGTCTTGATAATTGAAACACGGTTACTTATACATGTCATAAACTCATAAGCCTCTAAATACAAGAGAGAATTTCTCACTTATCTAATACTTTACATTTACTCATTATAGTACTTGATTCGGGTATAATTATACTCTTACTGACTTGAGTATTAGAAAATCTTTTGTAGATAGACTTATACTTGACATTACTATCAAAGTTCGATAATCTTTATCATAAAAAAGATAAACTTAATTGTTCAACGAATTTACCACCTAGAACGAATCAATCTTAAATCCAATAAAAAATAAGTATATATATATATATATATATTATATGTATATATTAATAAAACCTTATGAAAGCACATTAAATAATAGACAACTTATACTTCATCTAACCAACTTACAAGTCTTGCGAAAGAAATTAAATGGGGCAAGCATGGTGGTTATGTCCAATTTAAAAATAAAAAATAACGCTCAAGCAGTTTACCAAATATAAAATAATTATTCATAATATCTAAGTTGCTGTTTCTTGATTGTATGTCCTTGAACTTCAAAACACGCATTAATTTAAAGTCAACGGTTCTCCTTTCATTTTATTCTCATCCATGTGTCAACCAGGCACAGGTTACATATAAAATTGTACTATTTGAATAAATGTATTTAAATATATAAATAGCATTATATTTAAACTTCTAATAAAAAATATTTTGATGTACACTTATATTTTAATAATTTATATTATGATGCAAGTATTTTTATAACAATTTGATATTTTTAAATATTGAAATTTATTTTAGAAATATGTATAAAAAGTAGACCAAAAAGATATAAGGGTGCATAATAATTTTTAAGCACGTTCGTTGAAATATTTTTTCTCTCTCTTGAAATACTTCATTGAAAATAACTTTTAAAGTTATACACGAAATTAATAAAATAACTGATAGGTAAAAAATATAAAAATAAAATGAAATAAACATAACATAATAATTATACAATGTTACAGACTAATAAACTACAACATTCTTTTGTTTAACATTTAAAGTACAACATCCGTTTGTTTAACATTTAAAGTAAGTACACGTAATTAAAAGACTAAATTAAATATTTTTTTAGTTCTTAGATTATGTTTAAAAAAAAACAGTAGCATCTATGGACAATTATTTTATAAATTAAAACAAAAAAGTCTTGCTAAATATAAATATTCAAAATTTCTCAGTTGCTGTTTTTTAATTGTACGTTCTTAAACTTCAGAACACGCATATGATTATATATAAAATTGTAATATTTTGAATAAATGTATTCAAATATATAAATAGTATTACATTTAAAATTGTAACTAGAAATATTTTGATGTATAGTTATATAATATACTGTAATAATTTATAAATGATGCAAAGTTATTTTTAACAATTTTGATATATTTTTAAACCCTAAACCCTGAACCCTGAAGTATTCTCTTTAATTAATTAATTCATTGTTAATAAAAAAAAAGTTGTTGTGAAAAATACTGTGTGTAATAGAGGTAATTTTTTTTTATCAGCAAAAAATAAAATAAATTAAAGGAATACTTTAGGGGTATCCCAACCCGTATACAAGAAAAAAATCGCTTTTGAGCTTAGAACGAAGCACAAGTATCCTAAACCCCTCCAACCAATTTAAGCTTTACATAGTAATTCCCTTAAACCAGAAAGAGAAGACCAAAAAGTGAAGGAACACTTGAATCCAAATTCCACTTCATAAAAAGCTTCCCCGTACCTCCACCTGCACACTTATCCTACATGAATTCAACACATCCCCTAAGATATCTTTCTAAACGAGATTAAAACCCCTTGAACTAGTATCCACTGTATCATACCACATTGAGAATTTTTCATTCCAACACCATTGGGAGATGAATTTGAGTGTGGTGCAGACCTCAACAATCCAGCAGCTTATGCTCCCTGCAGTCTCAGCAGCTTGACAATGATATGGAGTGAAGCTTGAATTAGAAAGCTTTGTGTAATGTGCTTTCCTAGCCACAGCTTCGTGAGGATTTGGCACTGCAGTCCCATTCTCCGCCCTCACAAAAACTGCACCCAAGGATGCACTCTTGAAAGAACCAACACCACCTATACCAGCACCTACGTGGTTCTACTGTACTGTTCCCATGTTCACATCTTCAACTTGGTTGTCTTTCAATGCTTCACCCTTCACTTGCTCTTCTAGTGCACTGGAGTGACAATTACTACCACCTAGAGAGGCGTTTACTGCTAACAAAATCCACCAAAGTCCATAATTGGCACAACATTTACAGCACCGCTAAGCACTTAGATGTGCAAGGAGACTTGTTGATGCTCCTTCTTTGTAGCTCCATAACACAGAACATTCCATATTTCAACCCATTTCAAGGCAAGTTTACCAAGTTGTTGCCTTCTGTTGTTTCCTGCTTAAGACCAGAAAAAAGCCACTAGCAGGTTCACCTTGAGCAGCCGTAAGGTTTGCTTCAAAGTCCTCTCTCAATAGACTCCATATAGCATAATTGGCAAGAAAACCAATACTCCTACACCCCTTCTAAAAAAAAAACAAATACAAATATGCTCTACTAAGAATTCCTCCAGTGTTCCTGCCACACCAGCACACGTGTTCTTGCCACACCAGACACGGAGAAAGAGAATTCATCTACAGACCAAACCTCCCCTATACTTAGGTTCTCAAGAACATCCAAATCAGTATACTTCATTGATCCAACACCCCTGACACCCTCTCTTGATAAAAGCAGCCCACCCCTTAACCTTTGGTGATAGCAGAGCACCCCTGTACTCATTCTTTGTACATACTACACCTTCTTTTGCTTCTATTAAGCCTTGCAACATCATAACGTCTCCTCCTACTGAAGCTTAATCCCAACTCAGAATTTGGTGCTCAGTTTAAAGATTGAATGCAGTTGAGAGTATATAATACCCAATCAGAGAAAGAAAAATCAAAGCTTTTTATTTTTCTCCTCATCCAGTCCATGCTTGTAGTTGTGCCAAACTAAAGATTTCCTCAGCATCCACCTTTCTTTCTTTAAAAACCACACCATTTCGATGATTCCAAATACTCCATAAGACCGCAATCCACATCCCTTTCCAGACCCTATTCCTTTTCGCGTTGAACTGACACAAAGTAAAATGCAAGAGGTGCTGCTTCAAATCTTTATGGTATATTGTCTTCAGCCCTACCCAAGTAGAAATCATAAACCAGACCTTAAAGGCAATCATACATTCCCCAAAGAGATGAGTGACCGATTCCTCACACTAGTTGCATAACGGGCATAAAAGGGAAGGTAAAATGATCCCTCTTCTATGGAGATTGACTCGTGTTGGCATTTTACCTTTCACAATCCTCCATGCCAACATTAAAGCATTGGGAGTAACCTTGATATCCCATAGTAACTCTGTTGCTTGACACCTTTCAGAGGGTGCTAAAGAAACCAAGGCAAAGTACGCTGATTTAACAGAAAACACACCTCCTTCTTCACCATTCCAAACAACCTTATCTTGACCTCCTTGCTGCAAAACTCCTTTAGACATGTCTGTTTCCAGCTGTAGAAGTTGATCTTTTTCCCATTCAAAAGAAACTCTCCTCCACCTTAAATTCCATTTCCATGTGGAGTCTTCCCACAACCCTACCTAGTGGATTCTTTTCTCTTTATCTTCTGATACGAGGTGTAGCCTAGGATATTTCTGTTTCAGAGAAACTCCTCCTAACCAAGGATCATCCCAGAAACGAACATCTTTCCCATTCCCCACCTTCCAAGATACCTGTTTGTTGAACCAACTTTCAGTTTGACCTTCTTCACATATAATACATAGATCACGCCACCACCATGATTGACACCTGCTCTGACCACAATCTATATATTTGGACGCGACTACCTCTCTCCATTTACCTGCAGACTCCACTTTCACTTTCCACATCCATTTCGCAATCAAGACTTTGTTAAAGCTGCTAACATCCTTGATGCCCAAGCCTCCTTCCTTCTTCGATTTACAACAAGTTTCCCATTTTATCCAAGCAATTGTTCTTCCTTCACTCCCCCAACCCCAAAGGAACCTTCTTTGTAGACTAGTAATTTCTTTGCACACTGATACCGGGGCCCGAAAAATTGAGAAATAGTACAGGGGAATTGCAGTAAAAACTGCTTTAATCAAACAAACTCTTCCTGCTAAGGTAAGTTTTTTCCCTTTCCAAGTGGAAAGTTTCCTCTTAACTTTATCAATAACCTCCTTCCAAAACTCTACCTTCCTCGGATTTCCCCCAACTAGCACTCCTAGGTATTTGAATGGGATCGACATTTGAGCACAATTAAGCATCTTAGCATAAACCAAGATTTGCTGAGCTTGAACTCCAATTGCTCCTATCTTAGTCTTGTGGAAATTCACCCTTAATCCTGCTGCTAATTCAAAGCATCTGAGAATCGTCTTCACTGTGAACACATTTTGGATTGTGTCCTGACATACCACTAAGGTATCATCTACAAACTGTAGCAAAGAAACTTCTATCTGATTAACACCCACTGTTACTCCTTCCAACTTCTTTAGTCTCATAGATTTTCTAACCAAACCTTCCACTACTACCAAGAAAAGAAAAGGGGCGATCGGATCCCCTTGTCTGAGTCCCCTAGATGGAGTAAATTCCCTAGATGGGCTACCATTGACCAAAACAGACACCGAAGAAGATTCCAAGCACCCTTTAATCCAACTCACCCATTTCTCACCAAATCCAAGTCTGCTTAGCATATAGTACAGGAACTCCCAACGCACAGAATCGTAAGCCTTTTCATAGTCAACCTTTATAACAATTCCAGACTTCTTCCCCTTCCTAAGATCCTCCACTACTTCATTAGCTAGTACAATACTTTCTAACAAACCCCTATCCCTGAGAAAAGCAGATTGGGAGCTATCAATAATCCTATGAAGGACACTCTTCATTCTGTTAGCTAAAACTTTAGAGATAATCTTGTAAATTGCGCCAACAAGAGAGATAGGCCTGTATTCTTCCAAACTCATTGGGTCCTTAACCTTTGGCACTAGAGTGATGAAAGAACAATTACATCCCCTTGGGATATTCCCCGAGCTTTCAAAACTTTCCACAGCTTGTAAAATATCTTGCTTGATGGTATCCCAACAACCTTTGATGAAATTGAAGTTAAAACCATCTGGCCCCGGACTTTTTGATCCTTCGCACTGCCAAACAGCCTCCCTTACCTCTTCCTCTGATATCTTAGCAATCAACTTGTTATTATCCTCCTGTGTGATTTTTGAAAAATCAACATTTCCTAGCCTAACCTTGTAATTTGAAGGCTCTGAAAACCGTTTTTCAAAAAAGCTTCTAGCCTCAGTTCTTACAACTTCTGGGTCCTCTTGCCAAACTCCTTCCACCTCCACACCTTTGATTTGATTTGACACTCTCCTCCATGATAAAGATGCGTGGTAGAACTTTGTGTTTGAATCTCCTAGCACGATCCAGTTGATTCTGGATTTCTGCCTTAAAAAAGACTCAATTTTACTATCTATACCCTTGAGATCACTAAGTAGCTGAATTCTTTTCTGTCTATCCCCTCGCACAGGCTTAATTCTGCATCCTTAACATCCATCTCACCGATCTCAGCAATAATGTCTCTCTTTGTTGTATAGATATTGCCAAAGACTTGGGCATTCCAAATCTTGAGGTCGTGTTTCAGCATTTTAAGTTTTTCCTTGCACCTGACTAGCCCTTCTCCTCCCATTTTATAAGCATTCCACTTTGATTTAACCAAATCCATAAATCCCTTGTCCACAAGCCAAGAGTCTACGATGACAAAAGTAGATGCTACAAATTTGATAGGCCAAAGGGTATTTGATATAATAAACAACTAAGAAATTAGAAATAATTTGGTTATGTTGAAGCAAGAGTTAGAAGATCTACAAAATTATTTTCGTTAATAGTATCAATGAATGAGTGGGTAATTCGAAAAACTGGAGGAAAGAGAAAATGTTGAGATACGGACACATACATGATAATGGTTACTTTTCTTCCAACCACAACCTATCAAGAGTACGGAGTCCACCTCGTGGATTTCTTGATGCATCTGAAACCAATAACACTCTCATTCTAGTTCATGGATCATGAAATTCATCCAAAGTCTTTGAAGGGAAATCAGTGATGCCAAGCACCATCTTTGGGTGTTTCTTCCAGCAACTCTACACTTTTCTTCCTACACCCCTACATTCTTCAAAAATACTGAAATTATCCTTTACAGTTTTAGATATTTCCGAAATATCTGAAAAGACAAAAAATTATTCTGAAATATCTTTTGCATAACACATTTTTTTTTATTTCAGGATTTATAAATTCAGAATTCATAAAACATATTCTGAAAAAGACGTTCTGGAAATATTTTGAAAAAACAATCCAAAAATCATTTTTTAAAGGGGGCAAAACAGTCTTTTTCAAAAGTGAGGGGGTGCAGGAAGAAGTTGTCACCATCTTTTTGGCGTTTTCTACCACAAATATGTAACCTTTATTAAATCCCTTCTCGCAATTATTTTGCTGATGCTAGGAATGTTGGATGGAATCTACTGTATATGTCAACAGTGCTCCTTGTGATCAGCTACTACTTCTCTATGTTGGTCATATCTCTCAATGATAGCACTGCAAACCTCATGGCTTCCTTTTTCTTAGTCCTTTTCCCAATATTGACTGTCACTTGCTTTTTATTTTTCAGACGTTCACTAATGTAAAAAATAGAAGAATTTCATGACAATGACGATTATGATTAATCTATTATAGTAAATGATGAGGTGATATTTTTATAATATATATTTTTAAAACGAATCTTAATAGTAAAGAATAATTACTTTTAATTCTAATTTTAAATATTATTTATAATATAATTCTAATTTTTGAATGTTATTTATAACATAATTGTTAGAAATATTGTACCCTTTTAAGAATGCAGCAGTGAAATAAAAATATATTCACAAATTGGTATTAGAGAGTTATGGTTAGTATAACCATAATTTGTCATTGTCCTAATTAACAAAGATAACAAACTACGACAATTGGAACATTCACATGACATTCCTTCTCGAAACTCAAGATGCTTGGAAGGTGGTCCAAGAAGGTTTTGAAAAATCGAAAAATACCACATGATATCCTATAGTCCAAAATAAAACGTTGAAGGAGACACGATTGAAAGATAAGGCAACTTTGTACATGTTGTATCTAGTTGTTGATGAGTCCAGTTTTGAGAAGATTTCGAGTGCATTAACTTCGAAGGAAGCGTGAGACATTTTTAAAATGGTGTTCAAAGGTGTCAATCGAGTTAATGCGTCTTCACAAATCTACAAGGAGAGTTGGAGGCCATAAGAATGAAGGATTCAGAAGATGTATCTAGTTACATTACTCGTGTGCAAATGATAGCCAATAAACTCAAACACAATGGAGAAACTCTCACGAGTGCAAGGATTGTAGAGAATATTCTCCGTCATTGATCGATGACTTTGAAAATGTTGTATGTGCAATCGAGGAGTCAAAAAATTTGGATGAAATGACTATTGATGATCTCGCAGGTTCTCTTGAAACACATGAACAACGAAAGAAGAAAATGAAACAAGAAGTCTTGGAGGAAGCCTTCATAAACCTAGCATAAATTGGCATCTGCTCTAAAGTTTCAATGAAAGGAATATTGATGTGCAATCTCTTAATTATATCAAGAAATCTGGAATTCCTTATGCTTCCTTGATGGAGCATGTGGATAAGTTACATTCAGAATGGGAGCACTCTTATCATTCTCAATTTTTTTTTTCTTTTTTTCTTTTTTCTCCAACCTTGATGCACCTAAATTTTTTTTTTTAATAATTATTTTGTAGTGTAATGTAAAGATAGAAGAAGAGTTTGTAGGTATTTACAACAAATCAAACCAGTCTTAACATATTTACAAGTATAAAGCATAAATAATTTGAGGTGGGATGAGTTAGTAGAACTCGGTGATCATAAAAAGCATATTTATTTAGTGATAGTGTAACTAATTAATCAATGTATATTTCATTGTGAAAGAAATATTTTTAACTCTTTTTTTCCTTTTATGCCTGGGCGAATTTAGAATTTAAAATGTATACTTTTGAAGAAATAAAAAATGTATTAAGTATATATCTATACATAAATGAATTTTAGACATCAATTTATTCCATAAACATTCTAGACATTAATTGTTTCTTAGGTGGATTTCCTGACATTGGTTATCTCGTTTTTTAGAAAGGTTTATCGTTAATCTTTTACATACTATTGATTTTATTTATAAATGCTTGGAATCAAAGGGGATAACAAAGGTGAATGCAAGAAATTTGCTAAATAATATTGCTCCCTATGACTTCGTGAATGAGTAAGCAATCCTTAATTTTTTTTAATCAATAAATAATATAAAATATCTCAGGAATATTTCGATTCTTAGTTTTTTTCTAATCAATAAATAATATGAAATATTTTAGAAATATTCTAATTTCTATAAAAAAAAATCTTTAAAACAATGTTATAGGATAATCACAGAAAGAAAAAAAAAAAAGCAGAACATATTACAAACTCTTACAAGAGATAGACTACTATACCCTGTACCCAAAAAGAACACATAGAACAACCCAAATATACATCATACAGCGAGGCTCCTTTTGCCCGAATTTGAGCAAAAAAAACCAGAATTATACCTTCCTAAAAAATAACATGAGGATACGATAAATGTCTTAAAAGAATACATATTTCTTTTGTTTTCACTCTTTTTCTTATTTTCTTTTTCTTTGTTTTTTTCCTTATCAATCTTATTCTTATTTTAATAACCGTGATCCAATGTACGATACAAACACGCCAACAAAGTTGACCCAACTAAAGTCTGATACATTATTCAAGTCAGCAAATAACAATAGATACATCAAATGAGCCTGACTACCTGATGTGTCGAGCATTAATAAATTTCCAATTAATGTAAGTATGTGTGCTTGTGCATGTTGCACAATAATAATATTATTACAACCCAAAACAAAACCCTAAACCCTAAGTCCTATGTTGTATAAAGTTGTTGATGAGTCAATTTTTAAAAGATTTCGAGTGCATTAACTTCGAAGGATGCGTGAGACATTTTGAAAAAAGGTGTTCAAGGGTGTCAATCGAGTTAAATAAATGCATTTTCAAAACTCTACGAGGAGAGTTTGAGGCCATGAGAATGAAGGATTCATAAGATGTATCTAGTTTATTACTCGTATGCAAATGATAGCCAATAAATTCTTTTTTTTTTCTTCCTCTTCTCCATCATATTCATTTTTTCTTTCCTTGTCTTTTTTCTCCTCATAAGCAACCAAATTGTCACCATTCCTCTCTCCTATAACTATAACCAAATTGACTTGACTTACATTGCTCCTTGGGATTCGTCTCTGTGTTGGCTGAAAATTGACCATTATGTGGATCCGCCAACTGCTTCCCACCCGTCTCTCTAAATTTCTAATTTAAGCTTCAATATTCTTCTGATTGGAATGCAAAGCTTGCATGAATTTTTTCAATGTATCCTCCAATGTACTCGTTCTCTTCTGAACTGAAGGATAAAGTGGTTGTTGTTGAAAATGAGGTTGTGTGTTGGATGGATTAGCATCTTTCCATCCAAAACCTTGATTCTGATTGCTTCTCCAACCTTGATGCATATTATTTTGATATTTGTTGTTGGAGAAACCTTGTCTTCCCTGGTTGCTCTATAATTAATCTCCTCTTCAGATGGATTATTTTGGTAAGAACAATGACCATTTGGGTTGTCACTTCCACAAAAATCACACCTCATTCGTTGATGTTGACTCTAACAAGAATGCGCATCTTGTATTTGTTGTGGCAACTTAGACATTTGCTTGGTCAAAGCTTTAATCTACTGTGTCAGGATTTTGTTTTGAGTCAAAATCACATCTAAAGTATTAAGGTCCAACGTCCATTTCTTTTGCTCGATCTGTCTATCATTATGGGGGGCTTGATTGCCTGTTGATGTCATTGCATCAATAATCTTTGTCGCTTGTTCTACATTGACAACCATCATCCTACCACCAACTGCAGCGTCTTGATGCATTTTTGTGTCAGATCTAAGGTCATTATGAAAGATGTTCAATTATGCAATATCTTCAAACTCATGATTTGGACATTTTCTTAGCATCACTCTAAACCTTTCCCATGCTTCACAAAAGACTTCATCTAATCCTTGTCTAAACATAGAAATATCAGACTTTGATTTGATGTAGCGGGATAGTGGAAAAAATCTCTATAAAACTTTATCCTGTACATCTTTCCAACTGGTGAGACTCTGATTCAGATGGAGTTTGAGTCATTCCTTCATTTTTTATACCAATAGGAAACGAACGCAAATAAACATATTCTATATCACCTGATTGAAATACAATTCATGTATGTACATAAAATGTTACTTGATTTATGGAACATCTTCAACTCAGTTACTGAAAAGAATTGTATACATTCATGCTCCAAATGGTGTGATACTACATCTATCCTCATACTTTACTTTCAATTTAGATGAGATTAAGTATTTTAACTATTGTGTTGATAACATATAGCGAGGTTTAGTTCCTATGAATGGTTTCGACTAAAATAAAAATGGTAGAAAAATAATAAACAATTCTCTTTTTACCAATCAAACTATAAATCTTATTGATTATATTCTTTGAAAATTGAATAAAGTTGTAACAGTAGAAGAAAAATTGAGAATGTGAGAAAGGAAAGGAAACAACAGTAAAACACGTGTATTGAATTACAAAAGATGTTACTTTGATTTTGTTATTACTGCTTTAGAAAAAAAAAACTGATATAATCTTAAAATTTAAAAAATAAAATAATAAAATGAGATATAGTAATAAGAGTAAAATTGAAAAAAAAATTGTAGAGACAAAAAATGATTTCAAAACAATTTAAAGACCAATATTTTTATAGATTACATATTTATAAGGTTGTAATTAAAAGCGAGATATATTTAACGTTTTTGGCGATTTTTTTCTCTAAGCAAAGAATTAAATAAAATAAAAGAAGTACTTTAGGGTACCTTGACCCATAATTCCCTACATCAACCTTAGATAAAGGTTTTATAAACATAACACCCTACAGGTATCCCAAACATATTATAAAGAAAGGTAAAGACCAATGCCTAATACTCCCAAACAGAACCACACCCATTACCCAACAAACCATTATTCTCTACACCGAATTGAGATCCCGAAACAGAAGCTTCTGAACCTGGTTTGCACCAGTACGTAAAAAAAAGACAAAAAAAACTAATCGGTGTCACCACGTGTCCCCTCATTAAACAACCAACACAACACCACATACAAATCAAAGTCACAGTGCCATAGATAAAACATAACTACATAGTTTTCTTAAACTACAACAGAACCATCAACTTTTGATCCATGAAATAGGTTTCCTACTCCCCCATACGGCTTCCAAGCCAGACACTTGACTTAAAGAGTTCTAAGAAAAAGAGTTGTCCTGACATTCTATTGCTTCCATGATTTAGTTACATTTTTATTGCTTCCAGTCACAGTCCCTATGTATCGTACCATCCAGAAACAATCTCCTTCTTCCTTATTATACTGCTAAACACAAGTCAGCACTTCTCTTCCTTCCACTCTGCTTCCCTTGCCCTACATATGCTGACCAGAAGTGCTTCTTTGCTTTACAAAGTTTAACCTCTTTGAACGCCTTATAATCTCACATAACCCCGCTTCACTCAACCCTGCGTCGAACAACAGAAATTTGTTACGCAACATGTCCCGGTACCAAACCTGCATCTCCGCACCACACGATCCATCAGAGCCTCCCAGCTATTAATAACAGACTATAGCAGATACTCTTAGTCCAACATATCTGGATTTTTCCTTTCGTTCTAAATTCCAGTAACCCCCTCTCTTCTAGCTCGTGTATCAACAACTTCCACTTCAATAACTTTGTAGACACAGACCGGGATTGAGAACGCAATCAGAAAATGAATAGTTAAAAACGTAAGTCCCATGCTTCAACCTTAACCACAGATAGTTGTGCTAAGTGAAATATTTCTTCAGCATCAACTACCCCTTTTTTAAACACAACCAAGTTAATCGCAACTCATACTTCCTTCCATACCTGATTTTGTTTGAAAGATAAGTGAACTAAGTGAAAGCTCTTAAAGTGGTTCATAAGGTCCTTGTGTTGAACAGACAAGATACTTATCCACCTGAGACAAATTGACCACACTTTTTGTGCTAAGATACAAGACAGAAAAAGATGGTGATTTCGGGTGCATTAACTTCGAAGGATGCGTGAGACATTTTGAAAAAAGGTGTTCAAGAGTGTCAATCGAGTTAAATAAATGTGTTTTCAAAACTCTACGAAGAGAGTTTGAGGCCATGAGAATGAAGGATTCATAAGATGTATCTAGTTTATTACTCGTATGCAAATGATAGCCAATAAATTCTTTTTTTTTTCTTCCTCTTCTCCATCATACTCATTTTTTCTTTCCTCATCTTTTTTCTCCTCATAAGCAACCAAATTGTTACCATTCCTCTCTCCTATCACTACAAGAAAAATCCAATTTATCTACGGACGAAATCCGTAGGTAGCAGCCAAAAAATCCGTAGGTAAATCAACAATACCTACGGATTACCCACGAAAAAAATCCGTATGTATACTGTAGTAGGTGGGACTCGAAGCTTTAACCATTAAACCAATCAAGTTTTGTTGTGATGTTATGATTATTATTATATTTATGAGTATGATTATCAATATTAATATAATTAATAAAATAAAAATTATAACATTTTTCATATATTTAATATCATCATTATTATTAATACTAGCGGGAACACAGGCGCTCTCGCGCCTGTGTATCCGCATTTTTTTATTTGTTCATTTATATGTATTTATATTTAATATTAAAATTAAAATAAAAAAAATGTTATTATTCACATACATATATTAACAATATAAATTTATAATACATTATGAATAAAAAAATGACATTATCATCATCATTATGTAAAATCATTATACCTTGATGTCAATTGGCTTAACCAATGCGAATGATTGATCATTCTTATAATTGTTCTCGTCTTTACATATTTTGTTTCTACGAAAGAATGTCAATTATGAATAAATTGTAAAATACACACATATATATGCAATATACATATATTGATAATTACCTGTTTGTGTAGATAAATGTGTGAATGCCCTGTCTTGTATATTATGTTACCTTTGATATATATATATATAAGAAATAGTGTAAGTAGAACAATAACCTATACTTATTTTTATGTGTCACACATAAATAAAACGAACAATACTTGATTTTGTGATAACAAAATATCTTTATAAACAACATTTTTTTAAAAATTTCCATCTTCTCCCTCAAGGTGAAATTCTTTAATAAGAATTTTTGTTGAAGCTTGAGAAACACCTCTTGATAGTGCAACATATAATTGATCATGACTAAAAACGTGTCGTGGAAGGTAAATTCCAACATTAGGTATAGTTTGTCCCTGTGGTTTATTTATAGTAATGGCAAAACTTAATTTCACAGGAAATTGTTTCCTAATAAGCACAAATGGGAGACCTGCACTTTCTGTTGTTTTGTGTTTAATTCTTGGTAAGAAAGATATTTTTCCAGCATGTTGACCTATCAAGATTTCAACATCCAACATGTTCATGTAGAACCCACGACACAATAATCTCGTCCCATTACATAACCCAGATTTAGGGTCTATGTTTCACAACAACATTAATGGTGCACCTTTTTTAAGCTTTAAAATATAAGGTGGCAAGCCACCTGGAGCAATGGAGTGCAAGTACTCTTGTTGATATAGACTATGTGTGTCTCCTTCAACTTCATCAAATGACAATAGATTATGTTGTTCTCCTGGAAAATGATCGATAATCATGTTATTGAGTATTTCAACATCTTCATTTTTTGGAGTCAATATGGCTCTCTGAACCATATAAGATGCATCCCATGTATGAAATTGCAATTGGGGAAATGTTTCTTGTATAAGTTTTTGTATTGAACTTTCTCCTTCCCATGGTATTGCTAGTTCCTGGGGTATTTTCACCATATCATCAAGAATTGTAGGTTCAATCCCATCTCCAATGCGCATGAGGTATTCTGCAAAATTGTGATCTTGCAATGATCGCATGTTTTGTTGTAAATGCAATACCTTTGTGTTACTCCATAAAGGAGACTTAACAATACATGCAGAAATCATTTCTGCCTTTGTACCCTTTTGAACAACTGGTAGTACCTGGCGAAAATCTCCTCCTAATATCATCACTTTCCCCCAAATGGAGCATCACAATCTAGAATGTCCTTTAATGATCTATCTAATGCCTCTAAAGCATATCTATTAGTCATTGGTGCTTCATCCCAAATAATTGCGGTTGTTTCTCTTGGTAGCTTTGCAAGATCAGATTGTTTGCTTATTGAACAAAAGGAACCAACTTCTACATTAATAGGTATCTTAAATCGAGAATGTGCAGTTCGACCACCAGGTAATAATGTTGCAGTTCGACCACCATGGTCATTCTTCGTCTTATGTTTGCAATATTTAGCTTCAAGTTTGGTTTTGTCGTTCTACTCTTCGATCTTTTGTATTTATATTTTTTATTTTGTTGTGTAATGTATTAAAATGTAGAAAAATAATAAACATTAGAAAAATTATTTAAAAAATTCTAAAATATAAATCAAAACTAAAAGCAAAACAAATTATAAAAACACTATTGCAAACAAATAAAGAAAACCAAGAATCAATAATGCAATGCAAACATACATACAGCAAGAAAAAAAAATTAGTATGTGACAGAAAATAGATAGCTAAATTAAAAATATTTTAAGAAAATATTTTACAAAATGTGAAAATAAATATATAAAATATGATAATATTTAAAAAACACTTTGATCTATATATTAAATATTGTTTATGTAAATGAAAAAATATAATTAAGAAATATCTTCATAAAATAATTCGCAAAATGTAAAAATAAATATATAAAATATGATAATATTTTCAAAAACATTTTCATCAATATATTATTTAAAAAAGTAGCATAAAAAAATATCTTTAGAGAATATTTTTCAAAATGTGAAAATAAATGTATAAAAAGCACTTATATTTTTCATTTGGTTATGTAATGTATTAAAATGTAAAAAAATAATAATAAACATTAGAATAATTATTTAAAAAATTCTAAAATATAAATCAATACTAAAAGCACAACAAATTATAAAAACACTGTTGCAATGCAAACATACATATAGCAAGAAAAAAAAAAGTATGGGACAGAAAATAGATAGCTAAATTAAAAATATTTTACGAAATATGAAAATAAATACATAAAATATGATAATATTTAAAAAATATTTTTATGTATATATTATTTAATATTATTTATTTAGATGGAAAAAATAGATAGCGTAAATAAAAATATATTCAGAATATATTTTTCAAAATGTGAAAATAAATATATAAAATATGAAAATATTTAAAAAAAACATTTTAATCCATATATTTATTTAATAGTATTTATTCAAATTTTATTATTTAATAGTATTTTATTCAAATTTTATCTTTATATTTATGTTCTATTTTATTATTTTAAAAATATATGAGAGGAGATATTTTTTATTTTGTGACTTCTTTATTTTTAAAAACTAAATTTTGAATTTTAAATATTAAATTTTAAATTTTAAATTTTAAATTTTAAATTCCCTATATATAGGGGATCTCCTCTTAACTACCATTTTAAATTTAAAATAGTGAATTTTAAATTATGAATTTTAAATATTAAATATTCAATTTTAAATTTTAAATTTTAAATTTTAAATTACCTATATAAGAGATCTCTTCTTAACTACCATTTAAAATTTTGAATAAATTTTATCCTTATATTTATGTTTTATTTTATTATTTTAAAAATATATGAGAGGAGATATTTTTTATTTTGTAACTTCTTTATTTTTAAAAACTAAATCTTGAATTTTAAATATTAAATATTAAATTTTAAATTTTAAATTTTAAATTACCTATATATAGGGAATCTCCTCTTAACTACCATTTTAAATTTAAAATAGTGAATTTTAAATTATGAATTTTAAATATTAAATTTTAAATTTTAAATTTTAAATTACCTATATAGTAGATCTCCTCTTAACTACCATTTAAAATTTAAAATTTTGAATTTTGAATTTAACATTTAATTATTAATTTTTGTAAAAACTAAATTTTGAATTTTAAATATTAAATTTTAAATTACCGGAATCTCCTCTTAACTACCATTTAAAATTTAAAATTTAAAATTTTGAATTTGAAGTTGAAATTTTTAATATTTAATTTTTAATAAATTTCGTATACGTTTTATGTACTAATAAATTTTAAATATTAAATATTAAATTTTAAATTTAAATTATCTATATATAGGGAATCTCCTTTTAACTACCATTTTAAATTTAAATTAGTGAATTTTAAATTTGAAATTTGAAATTTTGAATTTTGAATATTTAATTTTTAATTTTTAATTTCGTATACGTTTTATGTACTAATACTAACATATTAATTAATATAATAGGTTAAGAAAATCATCGTAATCCCTAAACCCCTGATAAACAGTTTTCGAATTCTAAGGAACAAACCATAATCCCTGCAACTCACCCATCACTGCAATGCCTCTCAATCACTATCCTTTAGATGGAAACTTCCTATATGTTTTCTCATATAGTAATCCCTCTCATTGGTGCAGTTTTTTATGTTACTTGATTTCTCTTTCAATTTTTTAATAGTTCTATTTGTTTGTGTGAGCACAATAATTATAATATTGTCATCATATAATGCCAAAGACATTCATAAATGAATAATCAATAAAAGTAAAATCAGAATATATACTTTATAGTTGAAAACTGGAACGGAAGTGGTTCTGGAACGGAAGTGGTTCTGGAACTTGCGACTTCTGGTAATTTGAATTTGAAAACAGAAAGTTTGATGGGATAGGAGAGAAAGATGATAGAAAATTTGATGGAATAAAAGTGAACATGACTGGGAGAAAAATATTATATAAATTTTGATGGAATAAAAGTGAAGATGATCGGGAGAAAAAAGAGGATAGAAAGTTTGATGGGATAAAAGTGAAGATGAACCGGAGAAAAAGATGATAAAAAGTTTAATGAAAAGGAGAAAAAGATGATAGAAAGTTTGATGAGATAAAAGTGGAAGATGAATTGTAAAAAAAGATGCAATTGTAGAATGTTTAAACTCTTTGAGATATAAAATTTAAACTCTTTACAAAATGATAAATAAAATAATAAGATATAAAGATAAAATTAAAATAAATTAAGATGGTAGTTAAGAAGAGAATCCCCTTTATATATATAGGTATAGATTGTTAAATATTATTAAAATTGTTAAATATTATTAATATTGTTAAATATTATTAATATTGTTAAATACTATTAATATTGTTAATACTATTAATATTGTTAAATATTAATTTAATATTAATTTAACATTATTAAATATTATTAAATATTAATTTAATATATTATTAATATTGTTAAATATTACTAATATTGTTAAATATTATTAATATTGTTAAATATTATTAATATTGTTAATTATTATTAATATTGTTAAATAATATTAAATATTTTTAATATTATTAAATATTACTAATATTATTAAATATTATTAATATTATTAAATATTATTAATATTATTAAATATTATTAATATTATTAAATATTATTAATATTATTAAATATTATTAATATTATTAAATATTATTAATATTATTAAATATTATTAATATTATTAAATATTATTAATATTATTAATATTATTAATATTATTAAATATTATTAATATTATTAAATATTATTAATATTATTAAATATTATTAATATTATTAAATATTATTAATATTATTAAATATTATTAATATTATTAAATATTATTAATATTATTAAATATTATTAATATTATTAAATATTATTAAATATTATTAATATTATTAATATTATTAATATTATTAATATTATAAATATATATTACTATTATTAAATATTTATTAATATTAATAAATATTATAAATAATGTTAATTTTATATATATTTTTATTAATAGTATTTATATTATTATTGTTATTATTACTCATATTATTAATTTTTTTATATTACTAATATCATTAATACTATTATTATTATTAATATTATTTATATTATTAATATAATACTAATTATTTTATTTAAATTATTATATTAATATTAATAATATGTATAAATTAGTTATGATTATTATTATTTATTAATATGAATTATGATTTTATAATTTTTCATATAATATTATATTTTTAATATTTTGTATATAATTATTATGATAATAGTTGGTAGGTAATAGAGATCAGTGGGTGATAGTTCGTAGGTAATAGAGATTCGTGAGTAATAGTTGGTAGGTAATAGAGATTCGTAGGTAAAAGTTGGTAGGTAATAAGATCCGTAGGTAATAGTTGGTAGGTAATACTGAATTTATCTACGGATTCATAATCCGTGGGTAATAGTTGGTAAGTAATGCTGAATTTACCTACGGATTCAGAATCTGTGGGTAATGTTCGTAGGTAATGTTGTTCGTAGGTAATATCCGTAGGTAATGCTAAATTTACCTACGGACTCAGATCCGTGGGTAAAAATCCGTAGATAATACTGATTTTTTTTTGTAGTGTATAACTATTACCAAATTGACTTGACTTACATTGCTCCTTGGGATTCGTCTGTGTGTTGGCTGAAAATTGACCATTATGTGGATCCGCCAACTGCTTCCCACCTGTCTCTCTAAATTTCTAATTTAAGCTTCAATATTCTTCTGATTGGAATGCAAAGCTTCCATGAATTTTTTCAATGTATCCTCGAATGTACTCGTTCTCTTCTGAACTGAAGGATAAAGTGGTTGTTGTTAAAAATGAGGTTGTGTGTTGGATGGATTAGCATCTTTCCATCCAAAACCTTGATTTTGATTGCTTCTCCAACTTTGATGCATATTATTTTGATATTTGTTGTTGGAGAAATCACCTTGTTTTCCCTAGTTGCTCATATAATTAATCTCCTCTTCTATTCAGATGAATTATTCTGGTAAGAACAATGACCATTTGGGTTGTCACCTCCATAAAATCACACCTCATTCGTTGATGTTGACTCTAAAGAGAATGCGCAACTTGTATTTGTGTGTTAGCTTAGACATCTGATTGGTCAAAAAGCAAAGCTTTAATCTACTGTGTCAGGATTTTGTTTTGAGTCAAAATCGCATCTAAAGTATTAAGGTCCAACATTCATTTCTTTTGCTCAATCTATCTATCATTATGGGCTTGATTGACTGTTGATATCATTGCATCAATCATCTTTGTGTAGTAAATTAGGCTTTAAAACGAACAAAAGATTTCCCTGAGGCGTGAGTAATCACTGTCCGTAAGGACTTATCCGCGGTGTATTGCGTAAGTCCCTCAGGATACAACAGGAACTTCCCGGTAATTTCCGAGGATCAGAACTAGCAAGTTTCTCTTTAAAAGAGTAATATCAAATAGAACCCAGAAATATTATAATATTAAAATAAAGAGGAGAGAGAAAGTGAAAAATGGAAATTGGGGAAAGGAGAGGATGGTGATCGGAGGAAGAAGATGAAGAGGTGTGTGGGAGAGATGCGATTTCTGAATGAGGGAAACCCTTGCTTATATAGGGAAAATGGTAGCAGCCCAAACGGCCACAACCCACGTTCCAGCAGCCATTGGTGGCGCGATTTCAGGTTCCAACGACACCACTTCTTCAACCTCTGAAAATCCAACAAAGCAGGGGCAGAACGACTTCTCCACTGCAGCAACGATTCCGAAAGACCAGGTGAAGCAGAACATGCACTTGCAACGGTAACATTTCAGTTTTGGATTTCGCAACAAAAATCTCAATGCGTTTGATTTTAGGGTTTTCTCGCATGCCTTGTTTTTATTTGCAATACCGGAGCTTCGTTTTACAACAATCCCCCACATATTGCAAAAGATAAAACATAGAGATATTGAAACAAAAAGAATATTCTGGGTTCATCTAAAATGTAATGCATCAGATCTGGTATAGCAAGCTATATGAACCAGTCTTAGATTAATGAACGTAACACATAGTGTAGTTGGTATAGCAAGCTATATGAACCAAGACACTTAGTATGTGTTAGAGGTTTATCAATCACAATACACCCCCACGTTACTTGTTGTTATCGCTGTGTTGCGCTACTAGGCCATGTGCGTGCCCGGTATTCATGAGTGCTATAGAGATTTTGCCAAGATCTCATGCAAGCGGCCCCACTTGACACTCATATAGGTGATTTCATCAAGTGTATGCTGCAAATTATACACCACCCATAAGGGATATGAAAATCATTAAAACTTTGTAAATCATTAAAACTCTTTTATCTCTGAATTTTAACCACAAAGTTTATCCTCTCGATTATGCAGTATCTAGCACTTTCACACACAGCATAGGAATGGACAAAATTGATTTAAAATTCAATATTAGTGCTAGCAGAACTAACAAGTGACTTGTTTTTACCCATATGAACCTTATTCATGGGATCTCCAATCACAAAGGTTGGGTTTCCATCACTTGTTTGTTTGCAAGTGGCTTAAGTCCGATTCCCCTCGATGTTTCTAAAATCATTTTTCTCCCTAGGGATTTTGTCAGAGGATCCGCCAGATTCCGTTCTGACTTGACATAGTCAATAGAAATCGTTCCACTCTTTAATAGTTGTTTCACCAAATTGTGTCTTAATTGTATATGTCTATTCTTTCCATTATAGCTCTTATTTTTAGCTATAGCTATTGCCGATTGGCAATCACAATGCATTGATACAGATAGGGTTGGTTTCATTCCTAAAGGAATGTTTGCTAAGAAGTTTTTCAACCACTCAGCTTCACTACCAGCCATTTCTAGATCAACAAACTCAGATTCCATTGTTGATCTTGCAATAATAGTTTGCCTAGCTGATCTCCATGTAACTGCACCACCCCCAAGTGTAAATACATAATCACTAGTGGATTTTGTCTCATCTGAATCAGAGATCCAGTTAGCATCACTGTACCCTTCTAGCACAGCGGGAAATCCACTATATTCAATGGCATAATCCATTGTACCTCTCAAGTATTTCATGAGTCTCGCAAGTGCTTTCCAATGATCCTAACTAGGACATTGAGTGTATCTACTCAATCTACCTACTGCATAAGCAATATTTGGTCTAGAAAAGCTCCTTAAATGCAATAAGCTCCCAATTATCTGGGCATACTGAGTTTGAGAAATAGATTCTCCTCTGTTCTTCTTTAATTTAGAGTTAGCATCATAAGGAGTACTCGCTGACTTAAAGTCGTAGTAACCAAACTTCTTTAGAAGTTTCTCAGTGTATTTTTCTTGGGATAGTAATATACTATCTCCCTTCCTTATGATTTTAACTCCTAGAATGACACTTCCTTCACCCATGTCTTTCATCTCAAACTTAGATCCAAGAAACAATTTTGTTTTAAAAACTATATCATTGCATGTACCAAAAATTAGCATGTCATCCACATACAAACATATAATGACATATTCATCATTTTCAGATCTAGAATACACACATTTATCAACATCATTGGTAGAAAAACCTTCACAAAGTAAAACATTATCAAGTTTTTCATGCCATTGTTTTGGTGCTTGTTTCAAACCATACACAGATTTTAAAAGTTTGCATACCTTATCCTTTTGACCTGGAACTTCACATCCTTCGGGTTGAGTCATATAAATTTTCTCTTCTAATTCACCATTCAGAAAAGCTGTTTTAACATCCATTTGGTGAATTACTAACTTATGGACAGATGCTAAGGCTAGCAACACACGGATAGAGGAAATCCTAGTAACAGGTGCAAAAGTATCAAAGTAATCTATGTTATGTTTTTGAGTAAAACCTTTAGCCATTAATCTTGCCTTATATTTCTCTATGGATCCATCAGGATGGTACTTCTTCTTAAAGATCCACTTACAACTAATGGGTTTTGCTCCTTTAGGCAGATCTACTAAGGTCCACGTATTATTTTTCTTAATTGAATCAAGCTCAGTTTTAATGGCCTTATCCCAATGTTTAGCATCAGGAGCACTAATAGCTTCTACAAAACTTATTGGATCATTCTCAACTAGATAAGTATAAAAGTCATCTCCAAAAGATGTTTCCTTTCTCTGTCTTTTACTTCTTCTAATATCCTCACTCAAGGTATCACTAGCACTATCTATAGGTTGTTTAGATGTACCACTACTCTTTAGAGGAAATATGTGTTCAAAGAACTCAGCGTTTTCCGTTTCTACTATAGTGTTACGTTCAATTATATCACTATTAAGAACTAGAAACCTATAGGCAGCACTATGTTCTGCATATCCTAAGAACATACAATCAGATGTTTTAGAGCCTATTTTTCTTTTCTTAGGATCAGGTAACATCACTTTAGCTAAATTCCCCCACACTCTTAGGTATTTCAAATTAGGTTGATAACCTTTCCACAACTCATAGGGTGTTTTACCAGTTTTCCTATGTGGTATCCTATTTTGTAAAAAACACGTAGTAAGCAGAGATTCACCCCATAAATTATCAGGAGCATTAGAACTAATAAGCATGGCATTCATCATTTCTTTAAGAGTCCTATTTTTCCTTTCAGCTACTCCATTAGACTCAGGTGAATATGGTAGGGTTACTTCATGAATAATACCTTCTTTTACACAATAGTCATTAAATAAAACATATTCACCACCTCTATCTGATCTAATTCTCTTAATTTTCTTATTAAGTTGATTTTCTACTTCCGCTTTATAAGTTAAAAACATGTCAAAAGCTTCATCCTTATGTTTAATTAAATACACTTTGGTGTATCTAGAAAAATCATCTATAAAGGTTACAAAATAATTTTTACCACCTCTAGACATGGTTTGTTTTAAATCAGCAAGGTCGGTATGAATTAAACCAAGAATTTCAGTTTGACGTTCTACAGAGTGACATGTTTTCTTCGTTATTTTAGATTCTACGCATACATCACATTTACTACTTTGTTTGTCATGCATGTTGATTAATCCTAGTCGTTGCAATTTTATAACATACGAAGAATTCACATGTCCTAATCTAGCATGCCATATATCATACGAGTCAACAATATAAGCAGAAGATTTAGATTCATTCATAATTTCAGAAATGTTTAATACCAAAAGGCCTTGATCACAATATCCCTTTCCCACAAAAACATTGTTTTTTGTCATAACAATCTTGTCAGATTCAAATGACACTTTAACCCCAACTTTGCTTAGTAATGCCACAGAGACCAAATTAACTCTAATTGATGGCGCATGTAGCACATCATTCAAAGCTAGAGTTTTACTAGATGTGAGCTTCAGAAGAACTTTTCCTTTTCCTAGGACAGGAGTTGTCCTGGAGTCACCGAGATATACTTGTTCTTCTCCATCCCCCACACTTGTGTAGGAGGTGAACACATCTCTGTTTGCACAGATGTGTCTGGTAGCCCCAGAGTCTACCACCCATTTGCTCACATTTGTCACAAGGTTTACTTGTGAAACGACTGCCACAATAGTATTTTCCCCTTCGGCTAGATTTGCCTTAGGAGGATAGTCGTTTTTAGCCCTATGTCTGCACTGAGGTGCATGATGACCTGGCTTTCCACATACAAAGCAATTACCTTTTTTCTTGAAAGTGGGGTTAGTTCCACTAGGACGAGAGAATTTATTATTAGGTTTCTTTTTGTGATCAAATTTTTTCTCGTACCTTTTTGGAGCTGGTTTGTCTTCTATCACGTTTGCTTTGGCAGACAAAGCTTTGGCCTTTGCAGCAGCGCACTCCTTCCTGTTTGTGTCTTCAATGATGATGTGGGTGATCAAATCTGATAGAGACATTTGTTTCTGTCTGTGCTTCAGTTGTTGTTTGTAATCCGTCCAAGACTGCGGAAGCTTTTCGATCAAGAGTTCGGACACGAATTCATCTGGCAATTTTATGCTTTCAGTTTTGATATCTTCAATCAGCTTGTGATATTCGTTTATTTGGATTTTGATGTCTTTGCCTTCGATCATCTCCCAGCGGTAGTATTTTGCAATTACGAACCTTTGTCTGACGATGTCTTCGGCAGTATATTTGAGGATAAGAGAATCCCAAATATCTTTCGCATTCTTATAAGAAGCATAAACATCGAACAGATCGTTAGATAACACACTAAGTAAAGTGTGACAACATACCTTATTCGCATGGATCCAGTCGTCAACTTATTTCGCAGCCGTGGTTGAGTCGGGTTTGGCATTTGTAAGTGCATGAGCAACTCCGTACATGTCCAATAGGGTGGACACGCGTTCTTGCCAACGTCGGAAGTTCTGACCGGTGAAGACTTCAATTTTGGAGACGTCCGGAAAAGGTTTCGCAAAAATGGTTTGCGTTGCGGAAGCAACATTTGATGTTCCCGTAGCGGTGTTGTCGTTGTTGTTCGGATTTTCAGCCATAAGTCCTTACGATTGTAGTAAATTAGGCTTTAAAACGAACAAAAGATTTCCCTGAGGCGTGAGTAATCACTGTCCGTAAGGACTTATCCGCGGTGTATTGCGTAAGTCCCCCAGGATACAACAGGAACTTCCCGGTAATTTCCGAGGATCAGAACTAGCAAGTTTCTCTTTAAAAGAGTAATATCAAATAGAACCCAGAAATATTATAATATTAAAATAAAGAGGAGAGAGAAAGTGAAAAATGGAAATTGGGAAAAGGAGAAGATGGTGATCGGAGGAAGAAGATGAAGAGGTGTGTGGGAGAGATGCGATTTCTGAATGAGGGAAACCCTTGCTTATATAGGGAAAATGGTAGCAGCCCAAACGGCCACAACCCACGTTCCAGCAGCCATTGGTGGCGCGATTTCAGGTTCCAACGGCACCACTTCTTCAACCTCCGAAAATCCAGCAAAGCAGGGGCGGAACGACTTCTCCACTGCAGCAACGATTCCGAAAGACCAGGTGAAGCAGAACGTGCACTTGCAACGGTAACATTTCAGTTTTGGATTTCGCAACAAAAATCTCAATGCGTTTGATTTTAGGGTTTTCTCGCATGCCTTGTTTTTATTTGCAATACCGGAGCTTCGTTTTACAACACTTTGTCGCTTGTTCTACATTGACAACCATCATCTTAGTGCCAACTACAACATCTAGAAGCATTTTTGTGTTAGATATGAGGCCATTATGAAAGATGTTTAATTGTGCAATATCTTCAAACTCATGATTTGGACATTTTCTCAGCATCGCTTTAAACCTTTCTCATGCTTCACAAAAGGCTTCATCTGATCCTTGTCTAAACATAGAAATATCAGACTTTGCTTTGATGTAGCGGGATAGTGGAAAAATCTCTGTAAAACTTTCTCCTGTACATCTTTCCAACTAGTGAGGCTCTGATTCATATGGGATTTGAGTCATTCCTTCGCTTTTCCTACCAATGAAAAAGGAAACAAACGCAAATAAGCATATTTTATATCACCTGATTGAAACCCCATTATCTCCACTCATAAAATGTAGACAAATGTGTATACAAATCCTCATGGTCCATTACTATAAATTGATGAGTACTGATCAAACTGAGGAATGCAGGTTTCATCTCCAAGGCCTTAGTGGTACCAGGTATTGCAATACTAGAAAAATGCCTTGGCCCCTAGTACATAGCATAATCTCCAAGTCTTCTTCTAAGTTGTAGTGGTTGTGCTTCAGACATGTTGCTTTCTTCCTGAATAGTTTCAATGTGAAGGGTAGAAGTGATTGATGATTCTTCTCTAATTTCTCCTTGCTATGCTTTTCTCTTTTTAACCCTGTTCTTCTGAGCTATGTTTTCAATTTCCGTTTCAAATTGCAATTGATCCTTAGAAACATGTCCTTTTAATATTATATATAAAACAACTCACCCAAAGATTAGAATAAGGAATAACTAGCAATAAAAATAATAAATATTTATAAAATAAGAAAATTTAAAAAAATATGAAATAAAAATTAAAACACTAAAAAATATGTTTAGGAATTTGTACTTTCAAATTTTAACAAAATTTTTCATCGGCTACGACGTCAAAAACTGGATTACTTAATTTTGACAAACGTATCGAGTCCGAAGTAATAAATGGTCCCTAAGGACGGATATTGAACCCATAAGAGCTTCTTCTTATTTAACCCTGTAATTATAATTTATTTTTATGTATAATTATATTTTAAATATACTATAATAATTTATATCATTGCAGAGAAAAAATAACTATAATAATTTATATATGATGCAAAGTTATTTTTAACAATTTGATATTTTTAAATATTAAAATTTATTTTATAAATATAGATAAAATTGTATAAAAAAATAAAACTACAAGAAAAAATAATTTTAGTATAAGTTTATATTTTTATATAAGTAATGATTAAATTTCCATTAAGTCAATTCCCCAACCACATCATCTGTTGGAAACGTGCCTCAAAGCGTTTTTAAATCCTAAGAAAAGTCAATATTTATCAACTGAGACTTTTAAATCTTTGTTAAAAATCTCCATAAAATACTAAGTTTCTGAATAACATACTATAAATTTCAAAATCTTCATAAGATATCAGAACTCCACACAACCTTCATAAAATATAATATAAGATGATATTGATTTTAAAACCTTCATAGAATATAATGGATTTCAAAACTTATGTTGTAACAACATATAAAGCCAATCATATCAAATTCTGAAACACAGACAAACACAAAACTTATTAATAATTTACGTTATTAATTATTATAATATATTAAATATTATGAATATTATTAAATAATAGAAATTAGGGTGACAAATCTTTGCCAAATAAAAGTATAGACCTTATAGGTCATCTAGGCAACTTCCATGTATAACCTTTGGGAAAGACTAAGGGTGACAAGTCTTTGCCAAATAAAAGTAATTATTCATAATTTCTCAGTAACTTCCATATATAACCTTTGGCAAAGACTAAGGGTGACAAGTCTTGCCAAATATAAATAATTACTCATAATTTCTCAGTAGTTGTTACTTCTTAATTATAAGTCCTTGAACCTCAGAACACGTATATGGTTACATATAAAATATAAAATTGTACTATTTGTATAAAGGTATTTAAATATATAATAGTATGATATTTAAACTTGTAATTATAATTTTTTTATGTATAGTTATATTTTAAATATACTATAATAATTTATATATGATGCAATTATTTTTAACAATCTGATATTTTTAAATATTTAAATTTATTTTATAAATATAGATAAAACGGTAAACAAAAGGATATAAACTACAATAAAAAATATTTTAACGGAGATTTATTTTTATCTAAATAATAATTAAAATTTCTATTAAATTATTTATATGATATGTAGATTCTCCAAACAAACTATTTTTAAATTTCAAGAAAAATCAATATTTAACAAAAAAAGATTTTTAAATCCTTGTTAATTATCATAAATTTAAAAACCTCCATAAGTATTATTAGTTTCAGGACTTCATATAACTATTATAAATTTCAAAATCTTCAATAAAATATCATGAATATCATAACCTCCATACAATTATCGTAAAATATAAGATTATATAGATTTTAAAACTATTATAAAATATAATGGATTTGAAAAGTTTCGATGTACCAACATATATAAAACTAATCATAAAATTCTGAAATACCCACAATCATAAAACCAAAACTTATTAATAATTTACTTTGTTAATTAAATTAAATTAAATGTAATAGTACTTTAGAAGCTTCATAATATGCTATGAATTTCAGAAATCTTCACAAAATACCATGAATATTAGAATCTCCATAAAACTTTCATAGAATAAAAAACGATATTAAATTTTAAAATTTTCATAAATATAATAGATTTTAAAACCTCCGTTGTACCAACTTATAAGTTTATAAAATTAAATTCTGAAACACTGACAAGCACAAAACAAAAACTTACTAATAATTTACTTTATTAATTAAATTAAATTTAATCGTACTTACATTTTAACACATACTCAAGTAACTAATTATTGTGAATCTCTAGTTTATTTTTCTTTGTTCCATTTTGGCATCAAGCTTTTTTTATGACCTCTTGAGATTGCCTCTACAATTTTGGCAGTAAAACTATAATTTTTTTGCTTGTATAACTATACTCCCAAGTTAAACAAGGAGAGAACAAGAACAACTCCAGAAGTGAAACATATATAATTATATATGCATTCACAAATGTAAAAATAAAACTAAGGTTATTCAATTCAATATTTATTCACTTAGTGCACTTACTATATCTTTATTAATAAAACCCTAAGAAAAATCACATTAAATAATAGACAACTTATAGGTCATCTAAGCAACTTCAAGGTATAACCTTGGGTGGAACAAAGACTAAGGGTGCTAAGTCTTTCCAAATATAAATAATTATTCATAGTTTTTTCAGTTGTTGTTTCTTAATTGTAAGTCCTTGAACTTCGGAACACGCATATATATGGTTACATATTAAATTGTACTATTTGAATAAATGTATTTAAGTATATAAATAATGTTCTATTTAAACTTGTAAATATTTTGATGAGTATTTATATCTTAAATATATTATAATAATTTATGTATGAGGCAAAGTTATTTTTAACAATTTTAAATGTAGATAAAAAAAAGTAGATAAAAAAGATTTAAGGGTGAATAATAATTTTTAAACACCCTCGTTGAATTTATTTATTTTTAAATACTTCGCTGAAAATAACTTTTAAAGCATTTTCCCCCAACATAATTATTATATGTACATTTACACTAAACTACAACATCCTCTTGTTTACATCTATCGACAATTAATTTGAAATATAACAAAAGAGTAAAATAAATGAAAAGTATTATTTATCATTTTCTTATCACTTAATCCAAGGCTGAATTCTCAAAACTGAGCGCGACTGAACAATTATCAAAACGGCATCCTTTTCGGGGAAAATATGCTATTGAATCCTTCTTTATTTTTATTTTCTATAGTTTTCTTTTATTTTTTTTAGTTTTATTTCTAGTGTTCTAGACTTAATTGTTGAGTATTATATAAAGGTTTTGTCTCCAGAAAACTCAAAAGATATTTAAAAGACTAATTCTTTAAAAAAAAAAAATTCTCACTAAGTCTCACATACGTAAAATGTAAGTGGTGTGAATTTTTTTCTGAAATAATGAAGACTCTTTTATAGAAGATTAACAGAAACAACTTTTATCAAATAAGTCCAGTTAAGTAAAATCAACCTCTTAACAAATTAAAATAATCTGATGATTTCACTTAAAAAAATATAATATAGATTAAAACTGAGTTTTCTCAAAATAGAAAATATTCAAACTAAAAACATTTCTTATGTTACATATTAAAACATGATTTTTCAGTATATAAAACATATTTTAGAAAAATCAAAATTTTGTTAAATATTTTTAATAAATTAATTTAAAAGATAACAAATTAAAAACCTCTAATTTTCCAAAAATTAAACTAAAACTAATTAAAAAAAAATTTAACCAGTTAAAAAATATTTATTTTTTGGATTCATCATTATTTATTAAGATAAAAGATAAATTAAGACACACGAAATAAAAACTAAATTAAACACATTAAGGCAACAAGTATGAGAAAGAAAACATATAGATTAAGATAGTGCATGTATTACTAGTAAAAGTAACATTCCACATAGATAAAATGGTACCAACAGCCCAAACAACAATGGGAGGATGCTACGTACCATATTACCAACAACAAACACAAGATATAAGCAAATTCAAAGAGCAAAACTTAAGACCTCCTATGTGAAGATGGTGTAATTTGTTAGAGAGTTGTTTTCCACCTCTTGAGCAAGAAAAATGGCATTGAATAGCTCAGCCTCAAAACCAGAAACCTGCATCTGTGTTACGTGTATGCACAGCGTCATTCTGCTACATGTTCTAATAATTTCTCAGTTCTTGTTCCCTAATTGTTCGTCCTTGAACTTCAGAACACGCATATGGTTAGATATAACATTGTACTATTTGAATAAATGTATAAATAGTATTATACTTAAACCTGTAATTATAAATATTTTGATGTATATGCTCTGTAGATAAAACGTATATATACCCCTTGAACAAGGATTAGGGTTTGAACCAACCTGGAAAATCCTTGGCGAAACACTCAATGATGAAAAGGGTGTGTGGGTTGAGAGATGGAAACTTCCTTATCGTAATTTTCGGAAGTTTAGCTCTTCATTCACATTATTATTTCAACTCTTTTCAATGCCTGTTGGTTGTTGAGCACTCACAGGCTACCCAATGGAAAAACATGGCTGCTTCTTTTCTTCTTTTCGTTACGCCTTTTGATGTCAACACACCCCCGGGTTGCTTAGTTATATTTTAAATATACTATAATCATTTATATTATGATGCTATTTTAACTTTAACAATTTTATATTTTAAAATATTAAAATTTATTTTATAGATAAAAAAAAGTAGACCAAAAAGATATAAGGGTGAATAATAACTTTTAAAGCATTTTCGTCCAATATAGTTATTATATGTACATTTACACAATATATTAATAAAATAAATGATAGGTAAATAATATAAAAAATAAGATGAAATTAACATAAGATAACAATTCTACAATATTACGGATTAAACTACAACATCCTTTTATTTAACATTTAAACTACACCTAAAAGACCAATCAAATATTTTTTAGTTCTTATATTTATGTTTTAAAAGAACAGTAACATCTATAGACAATTAGTTTGAATTTAAAACAAAAAAATCAAACTAATAAAAGATATTTATTATTCTCTTACCACCAAACAAGAACAGAAAAAAAACATTTTTAACTATTCATAAATTTGTAATTATAAATATTTTGATATAAATACTCCCTGATAAAAAAACGTATACCTCTCGAACAAGGATTACAGCTTTAACCAGCATGGAAAGCCTTGCTGACACATTAATTGACGAAAAGGGCGTGGTTGAGACAAGGAAACTTTCTCAAAGCTAACACACCCATGGAAGAAAAGGGTGTGGTTTCATAGAAGTATAGTTTATTTATCACAAACACTCATATGATACGGACACGGACACGAAGTTATCAATAATTTTTAAAATGTAGGATAAAGAGATATATATTATATAATTATAAATTATATAAATAGACAATAAATATTTATGTACATAAGTATGTTTCAGTTTTTTTTAGAGCAGAAAGATGTTTTTCATAGTGGTTCAAAAGAATTTGTTCCTTATTTTTATAATCATACTAAAAATTTATACAATAAGTTTGAATATTTAAAAAATTAAAGTATTTTTCCTTTTTAAAATTGTATTAAAACGTGTTAAAATTGTTAGAAATCCAAAAAATATTTTTTGAATTTAACACTTCACCGATATGTGTCTTACGAGTGTCATATGAGTGCCGGTGTCGGATATGTTTATCTGACACGGACACACCATTTAAAAGAAGTGTCCGAGCCTCATAGAGTATAACCTTCTTAATTTTATTTAACATTTAAAATACACTTCATTAAAAGATTAAATTAAATATTATTTAATACTTAGATTTATGCTTTTGAAAAACAGTAGCATCTGTAGATAATAATTAGTTTGAATTAAAACAAAAAGTGTCAAATTAATAAAAGGTATTTATTATTTTCTTATCCTATAAAAAGGAAAAAAAAGGAGGTTTTTTTTTTCTTTGAATATCAACTTGTTACCTTGTATATTAAGATTGAAGCTCAAATGGATTCCAACATAGTCTTCCATAACTAGTTATTGGAAACTGACAACACACAACACTTACAAAACCAAGAAACACCTAAAGAAGTGAAGAGTGTCATGACAATGAATTGTGCAACGTGCACAATAGGCAAACATAGATAGTCTATGCATATTGATTCAATACCATTTGTTGAAACTCTTTTGTAATTTGTTGCACGTGCATGACATGTTGAATTTGTGAACAAAATCATGACATTAAAACCTACATTAAACATGGCTTCATCAAAACACTAAAGTTGAATCTTTGAGATGTCCAACACAACTATCAACCACCAAAACACAAACATAACAAAGAAAACATATAGATTAATATAGTACATCTATTACTAGTTAAAGTTAGATTTAATTACCTTATCCCTACATTTAGGGCCAATATTCAATTTAGTACATTGATTTTTAAAAAAATCAATTTGGTCCATATGTTTTTTAAAATGTATCCAAATTGGTCATTTTCGTTAAGTTTGACCTTACGACGTCAAATACTGTTTATGTGGCAGAGAGAGGTGAAAAACCCTAATCGTAGAAAATGTCGCTCTGGTGAGCACATAGCTTTGGCTACTGTTCCAATAGGAGTAGCGAAACCGCCAGCACTTACCCGACTCATCCTAAAAACTCAATAGGAGCCCCCTTGCACTCGCCCGAGTCGCCGCCGCCACCATTGAGCAAAAAGTACTTTTCGACGTGCTGCTTCGGGATTACGAGGCGGATGAGCTTCCCCATGTCGCTTGGAGTTAGAGGATTCTCGAACATGGGTTCCTTCTCGACATAGTGTTGTTTCGGGAAGGTCCATGAAGTGGTGGTTTATCGACGTTTTCTACATTTTTCTACAATCGAACTACATAATCGAACCTCACGATCACACCACAGGAGCGCACCTCTAGATCCTTGTTCACAATCGCACCTCGTATCCTAGAAACTCTAATCATGCTTACAATTCGTAATCTCCAATTGAAATTACTGTAATCCTAACCCCACCCCCCCCCCCCAATTCATTCTTGACTAAACTAATGTAACCATCCACGTCACTTGACACGTCTCTGCCACATAAGCATCACTTAACGCTCGTTTTGTGTGACTTAACAGGGACCAAATTGTTTTTTTTAAAAGCCATGTACTAAATTGAATATTGACCATAAATGTAGAAACAAATAAGCTAATTAAATCTAAAAGTTACATCCCACATAGATAAAATGGTACCAACAGCCCAAACAACAATGGGACCATGCTGTAAATAAAAAACATGATAATGAACGCATACATTTATGTTCACATATAGATCTTGTCATATCATGATTCTCACACATATTCATACAATAAAGAAGGAATAGGTACTTACCTTGATTCATGAGTGATCCTATTTGAGCAGTTACTTTATCTCCTTTGCCCTAATCTATCTCTTAGCAAATACGTTATTGTCACACACGTTCTTGATGGCTAAAAGTGAGACAACGTTTATTTGCAGAGACAGAACCCTCTTACTCTTAATTCCCAATCTCTATCAGATGTAGGTTTTCATTAGGTATCATCAGATATATATTTCTTACGTTAACCAATAGACCCTTTAATTCTATTATTATTATTAAATTATATTCGGGCCCAAAGCCCAAACTCTAAGTCATGTGAGTCACTTTATAGAAATTAATTTACATAATTTCTTACACATGCTACCAGATTACCAACAACAAACAAGATAAGCAAATCCAAAGAGCAAAACTTAAGACCTCTTATCTTTGACCTCAACCTAAACAATGAAGGTTTTGCGCCCAGAAAACTCAAAGATTTTTCAAAGACTAATTCTTTGAAAAACGTTTCTCACTAAGGCTCTCACATACGTAAAAAAGTAAGTGGTGTGATTTTTTTTTCTAAAATAATGCAGACCATTTTAAAGAAGATTAACAGAAACAATTTTTAACAAAAGAGTGCAGTTAAGTAAAATTAATCTGTTAACAAAATGAAACAATCTGTTGATTTCACTTAAAAAATGTAATATACATGAAAACTGATTTTTCGCAAAATAGAAAGTATTCAAACTAAAAACATTTTACATATTAAAACATGGTTTTTCAGTACATAAAACATATTTTAGAAAAATCTAAATTTTGTTTAATATTTTCAATCAATTGATTTAAAAGATAACATATTAAAAACCTCTAATTTTTCAGAAAACAAATTAAAACTAGTTGAAAAACTTTTTAACCAATTGAAAAACATAGTTAAAAAATATTTCTTCTTGGATTAATCATCATTTATTAAGGCAAAAGATAAATAAAGACACACAAAATAAAAACTAAACTACCTAAACACTTAAGACAAGAAGTCTCCAACAAGACTTCATCAAACACTAAAGTTGAATCTTTGAGATGTCTAACACTACCATCAACCACCAAAACACAAACATGACAAAGAAAACATATAGATTAATATAATACATCTAATACTAGTAAAAGTTACATCCCACATACATAAAATGGTACCAACAGCCCAAACAACAATGGGACCATGCTACCAGATTACCAACAACAAACAGGATGTAAGCAAATCCAAAGAGCAAAACTTAAGACCTCCTATCTCCTATGTGCACATGATGTAATTTGTTTGAGAGTTGTTTTCCACCTCTTAAGCAAGAAATATGGCATTGAATAGCTCAGCCTCAAAGCCGAAAACCTGCATCATTGTTACGTGTGTTCACAGCGTCATTGTGCTACATGTTCTAATAATTTCTCAGTTGTTGTTTCATAATTGTACGTCCTTGAACTTCAGAACACGCATATGGTTAGATATAATATTGTATTATTTGAATAAATATATTGAAATATATAAATAGTATTATACTTAAACTTGTAATTATAAATATTTTGATGTATATGCTCTGTAGATAAAACGTATATATACCCCTTGAACATCGATTACGGTTTGAACCAACCTGGAATGAGAGACACTGATTGATGAAAAGGGTGTGGGTTAAGAGAAGGAAACTTCCTTATCGTAATTTTAGGAACTTTAGTTCTTCATTCACATTATTATTTTCTCATTAGTTGAACTTTTTCAATGCCTGTTGGTTCTTGGGCAGGCTACCAATGTCAAACATGGCTGCTTCTTTTCATTACGCCTTTTGATGTGAGGAATAAAACACACCCCTGGTGGCATAGTTATATTTTAAATATACTATAATCATTTATATTATGATGCTATTTTATTTTTACCAATTTCATATTTTTAAATATTAAAACTTATTTTATAAATATAGATAAAAAAGGTAGACCAAAAAGATATAAGGGTGAATAATAGTTTTTAAACACGCTCTTTTTTCTTAAAATACTTGGTTGAAAGTAACTTTTGAAGCATTTTCGCATCAACATAATTATTATATGTACATTTATATATACGATATTAATAATATAACTGATAGGTAAATAATATAAAAATCAAATCAAATAAACATAACATAATAATTCTACAATGTTACGGATTAAAGTACAACCTCCTTTTCTTTAACATTTAAAATACACTTAATTACAAGACTAAATTAAATATATTATTTAATACTTAGGTTTATGTTTTAAAAAGACAGTAGACAATTAGTTTGAATTTAAAACAAAAAAGTGAAATAAAATATATTTATTATTTTCTTATCCTTTAAGAAAGACAAAAAAAAAGAGGGTTTTTTTTTTTCTATGAATAGTAACTTGTTACCTTCTATATATTAAGGTTGAAACTCAAATGGGTCCAACATATATCGTCCTCCATAACTCAAACTGTCGTTTTGGAAACTTAGACAACTCGACAAAGCCAAGAAACACTCCAAACAAGTGAAGAGTGTGGTGACGATGGAGAATGCAGCACAACAGAAAAACAGATACTCTATACAATTTGATTGAGCAGAATCCACGTGTTTTAGAAGAGATAGATTTGATACCATTTGTTGAAACTCCTTTACATGTTGCTGCCCGTGCAGGGCATCTTCAATTTGCCAATGAGATCATGATATTAAAACCTTCATTTTCATGACTGAGACCGATCCACCTTGCTCTACAACATGGTCTTTCACTTTATAGAGATGAACAAAGAACTCGTTCGAGCCAAAATGAGAGGAGGTCTCACTCTTTTGCAAGTCAATTCGAATGTCCAGATTCAATAAATGATTTGACTGCTACAAATGAGACCGCACTGCATTTTGAAGTTTGAGGCTTTTGAGTTCTTACTTAGGTGGCTCACGACAAATCCAGTTGAGTTACAAAACATTCTGAATCAGACAGACGTGGAGGGCAACACCACTTTACACATTGCAGCAACAAAGAATGACACGAAGTTATCATTTAAATCTCTCAGTCCCTCTCTTTGAATTTAATGTTGATGTATTGATAGGTATAAAGCACAAATAACAACATAAAAAGTCACAAAATGAAGAGAGTTAAGTTTAATTATAATGTATAAACAATATTCTAGTGGAAGGATCCAGAAAAGTTTAGTAATGGATATATATATATATATATATATATATATATATATATATAAATTTATTGATAATATTTCAGTAGTAATAGTAAAAGTTTTGTTGGAATAGAAAACTAAAAAATATAGTTAGTGTTTTAAATTCCTCAACAAATACTGGAAAATACCTAATACATTGGAGATCGAAAAGGTTTTATAATTTGATTGCAGTTAAACCAATTCATAAGTTATAATTAGAGTGATTTATGTAACTCATTGGAAGGTTGTTGTGAAAAATATTCTTTCTGTACAGGCAATGAAATTGTTAATAAAGGTTATGAGCGATCTACATGCTTCAAATTTGATGGGTCAAAGAGCATTTGATATAATAAACAATCAAGAAATTAGAAACAATTTGGTGAGGACTGAAAAAAGAGATAGAATGTTTAGAAAAGGCTTTTCGTTAATCGATACAGCACATGAGTGGATAATTCGAAAAACTGGAATGAAAGAAAAAATGTCGAATGAAATACGAAACACGTACATGATAGTGGCTACTCTTATTGCAACCACAACATATCAATCAGTACTGAGTCCAGGTGGATTTCGTCAGGTTGATGAAGGTGGGACTAATACCACTCTCTTTCTAGCTCAAGGGACATCAGTGATGTCAGACACAGAATTTATGGCGTTTTCGACCGCAAATTTATTTGCCTTTACGACATCCATTCTCACAATTACTTGGCTGATGCCTAAGAATGTCGGATGGTATCTACTGTATGTGTCAACATGGTTCCTTGCAATCAGCTACCTCATGTCTATAATGATCATATCTCCAAATGATTTCACTGCAGAGCTTATGGTTTCCTTCTACGATGTCCTTCTTCCAGTATTGGCCGTGGTTTCTTTTTTATTTTTCAAACTTACCTAGTAGAAAAGGTTTTATAATTTGATTGCAGTTAAACCAATTTATAAGTTATTAATTAGAGTGATTTATCTAACTCATTGGAAGGTTGTTGTGAAAAATATTGTGTTCTGTACAGTGTTGATAGTGGTTATGAGCGATCTTCAAATTTGATGGGTCAAAGGGCATTTTATATAATAAACAAGTAGAAACAATTTGGTGATGACGGAAAAAGAGTTAGAATGTTTAGAAAAGGCTTTTCGTTAATAGAAACAACACATGAGTGGGTAATTCGAAAAGCTGGAATGAAAGAAAAAATGTCAAATGAAATACGAAACGCGTACATGATAGTGGCTACTCTTATTGCAATCACAACAGTACTGAGTCCACCAGGTTGATGAAGGTTGGACTAATACCACTCTCTTTTCTAGCTAAGGGACATCAGTGATGTCAGAAACAAAATTTATGGTGTTTTCGGCCACAAATTTATTTGCCTTTACGACATCCATTCTCACATTGATTTTTCAAATCTTACCTAGTAGAAAATAGAAGAATTCCATGACAATAACGGTTATAATTCAACTCTTATAATAAATGATGCCGTCATATTTTTATAATACATATTTTAATAATTTAGCAAATAGGAATCTGAATAGTGAAGAATAATTACTTTTAGTTTAATTTTAAATATTATTTATAATATAATTCTAAAAAGGTAAACGTGAATTTGAAAAATCTATTATAATGATATTTAAAAATATTGTACTCTCCATTTAAAAATACAATAATAATATAAAAATATATTCTTTTTTGTTAAGAGAATTATAACTAGTATAATCAATAATATGTCATTGTCCTAATAATTAATAAGTACAACAAATATCACAATTGTAGCATTTCAATATACCTGGTTGGGTACTCACAGGCTACCCAATGGTCAAACATGGCTGCTTGTGAGGCCCTTTTCGTTACGCCTTTTTATGTGAGGAATAAAACACACCCCTGTTGCATAATTATATTTTAAATATACTATAATCATTTGTATTATGATGCTATTTTATTTTAAACAATTTTATATTTTTAAATATTAAAATTTATTTTATAAATATAGATTAAATAAGTAGATAAAAAGATATATGGGTGAATAATAATTTTTAAACACGCATGTTTTCTTAAAATACTTCGTTGAAATAACTTTTAAAGCATTTTCGTCCAACATAATTATTATATGTACATTTATATATACTATATTAATAATATAACTGATAGATAAGTAATATAAAAATCAAATCAAATAAACATAATATAATAATTCTACAATGTTACGGATTAAAGTACAACCCCTTTTGTTTAACATTTAAAATACATTTAATTAAAAGACTAAATTAAGAAATTTAGTTTGAATTAAAACAAAAAAAGTAAAATTAATAAAAGGCATTTATTATTTTCTTATCCCCTAAGGACAAAAAATGGGGTTTTTCTTCTAGGAATAGCAACTTGTTACCTTATCACCTAATAACGACAAAAAAACTTTTTTTTTTCTTTGAATAGCAACTTGTTACCTTACCTCGATTCCAACATAGGCTTCCATAAGTGAAACAGTTGTCGGAAACTGACAACACAACTCTTGATAAAGTCAAGAAAAATTCAAAAGTGAAGAGTGTGAAGACGATGGAGTATGCGGCAGGGAGAGCTAGAAAATCTATATTTTTTTTTATTTGCAATGAATAAATAAAATTAAAGGGATACTTCAGGGGTATCCCAACCCATATATAGTAACCAGAAGTGGACTTCCTATATCATCCACAAAAGAAGCTCTCCTTTATGGTTGGAGCAGAACAACCTTAAAGTGAGAAAACCATACCCAAAATTATAACCAACAGGTTACCTCAAAGCAACACTCAACTTTACCGAAACTCCCAGGACCGAGGCCACCTACATTCACCTCGCCACGCGACTACACACATATGGAGAACGCCGCTACCTCGACCGACGATCTTGTTGACCTTTGCATTACTTCGGCGACCACCGACTACACTACACACATATGGAGAACGCCGCTTCATCGATCGCGATCATGTTGATCTATGGTGAATGTCGCTTCATCAACCGACAATCATGTTGATCTTTGCATACCTTCGGCGACCACCGACTACGCACGCATGGAGATCGCTGTTTCATCGACCGGCGATCATGTTGACCTTTGCATAACTTCGACGACCACCGACTACGCACGCATGGAGATCGTCGTTCCATCGACCGGCGACCTTAACTTCGACGACCACCGACTACGCACGCATGGAGATCGTCGTTTCATCGACCGACGATCATGTTGACCTTGTATAACTTCGACGACCACCGACTACACACATATAGGGAATGCCGTTTCATCGATCGGCGATCATGTTGACAACGCCGCTTCATCGACCGGCGATCATGTTGACCTTTGCATACCTTCGACGACCACCGATTACGCACGCATGGAGATCGCCGTTTCATCGACCGGCGATCTCCAAAACCTGCGAACAGGGATTCAAGGTACCAAGAGTCACAACTTTATACCAAAGTACCAGGACTGCTCCATCAAGCCAGTCTAGGCTTAAGCGCCGTTTGCGATCTTGACCTTCCACCACCTAGCAGCAGGACACCTTCCGTCAGATGGGGCCCCATCCACATAGTGGACATAGTTAATGTTGCCCAGGCAGAGTTTTGTTATATTGCAGCTATTCAGAACTCCTTCTACTTTGGTCCCACCCCACATCATCAGCCCAAGCTCTTCGTAGGGGCATCGTCCAGCACCACCTTACACCTACCACCCCAAGAAAATCAGATTGGGCCACCCAAAACCCCACTTAGCTTGGCTACTACAACCTCCTACTTATAGCTGGACAAGCAGGGGTTTGGATTTAACATCCAATCTGTAAGGGAGTATGAAAACCTATCCCCTTTGTGCTTCAACCACAACCACGACCTTAGTTGGGCCTTATATAACACTTCTTCTACATCTACTACACCTTGGTTAAAGAGGACAGCATTTCTATGTTCCCACAAACACCACACAATAGCTGCCCACATCCCTTTCCATACTAAGTTTTTCTTATGGTTTGCTTGGAACAGATGGAAGCTCTCTAAGTGGGCCACAATGTCATTATGTTGCACAAAATCAACTCCAATCCATTTGAAGCACATTGTCCATACTTTCCAAGCCTGTTCGCATTCAATTAAGAGATGCTGATACGATTCATCAACAGTTCCACACAGCACGCATAACTTAGAGGTTAACTGGACGCCTCTCCTACTCAACGCCACTCGTGTCGGAATTCTGCCCCTAAGCACCCTCCAAGCCGTGGTCAGCACATTGGGGAACATCTTGACCTTCCACAAAAGCTTGAACACCTCTACTTGGGGGCCCCTTTCAGAGTCCGCTAAGCACTCATAAGCCGACCTTACTGTGTAGCACCCGGACTCTTCGCACCTCCACACCTGGACATCGTTCAGGTCCTTTACAACACAAGCATTAGCAATATATAAGCGAAGATCAGATTCCAACTGTGTTTCCCATTCGAACCTTGCTCTTCTCCAACTTAAAGACCACTGCCATGTCGAACCTACCCACACTCCAACCTCCTCCACCTTCTGGCCTTGGCTCATAGAGATAGAGAATAACCTTGGGAAGAGGGTTTTGAGATTCGAGTTCCCAACCCACACGTCCTCCCAGAACCTGAATAGACAATCTATATGAATGTTGTCAAACTCATAACTTGAAATCGGATTGAAAAGGGTTTGAAAACTCTTAACCTAAGGATCGTAACTAGATTCGGAAGAGTTACTATTCGAGTTACTACTACACATAACATAATTACAAATAAAATTCATGAAATGGTTCAAATACATAACATAATTAAACATAGATTCATAATTCATAAAATGGTCCAAATACATAACATAATTAAAAGTATATTCAAAATAATGTTTAATATAGATAAACTATCCAAGAAAATTATTCACATTAATCATAGGATAATCATCTTCCTCCTTCAAATGATCTTCATTTTCGTTATCATCAATTGGAGGGACCTCCAAATCATTAATGGATGGAGCAACAACACCTCTACTAGCATCATCTTCTCCAACTTCAGGTAATATGTCATCATCTAATGTTTCATTTTCCATCACATTCCATTCATCATCAGAAGAAAGATCATCAATATTATAGTTTTCTATTTTTCTAACATCTTTTTTCTTCATCAATCTTGAATTAGTCATCACAAACACCACATCAATCATGGTCATTTGGCGTAAACGATTTCTTTTCTTAGTGTGCACCTAAATAATTATAAAATTAGTTAACACATCCTATGATCATCTAAAAAATAATTATAAAATCACTTTCAATAATTTAAATTCTTACACTTTCAAAAGCATTCCAATTACACTCACAACTAGATGAACTACAAGTCAAACTCAGTACTCTAATTACAAATCTTTGTAGTTCTGAATGTTGATCACCATATGATTGTCACCATTATGATGGAGTTTTGGTCTTAAGTGCAAGTTGAGCTATGTCAGTACCAAAAAATCTAGACTTGCTCTTGAAAATCTCAAATTGAACATCAATTTTACTTATCTCATCAATGTCTCCCATCAACCTCTCCAAACAGTCATACATTCCACGTTTCACCTCATAATCAACTTTAAAGTTAGGATGATAATGTAACATGAGATTAAGATAATAGCCTACAACATGCAACGGTCTATGCAATTGGTTGTCCCATCTTTGATCAATGATTTCCCAAAGGGGATTGTAGCTAAATAAGATAAAAATGAATAAATTAATCTCCTAAACAAGTATATATTTTTAATTTAGAAAACAAATATAGGTAAATTACCTTTTACTAACTCCATTGAAGAGACTTTGTATCTTCTCTTTTGCAATATCCATTTCTTCATAAATAAATTTCATGATTGGTTTCTCATCTAAATCAACATGCGTAACACTTTAATCAGGGGAAGAGCACCCGTCAAGCAATTTAAAATGTTTTTTCCAAAATCCCTTGTCCAATATCAAAATTTCCACCAACCCTCTATCTCTAGTTTTTACAAATTGACAGTATTGCCACTCCAAGGATGTGAACATCTTAATAAGTGATCTTTTATTCTCATTCAAACATCCTAAAGTCAGATAAGAGGTGGCAAAACGAGTATCTGGTCTTATCAAATATTTTCCTTCACTATATTTGTGCAACAAGGAGATAAGACCAATTCTTGAGTAAATGTGAGTTGTAATTTTCTTACCATTGACGATTGTGTTGTGATGGAGTGGTATTCTCTTTTCAAAATCTTCCTAAATTAGATCAGTGCAACCCATTGTACAAGGGGTCCAATACAACTTTTTCCACTTTTGCATTAACAACTCCTCAATTGCTTTATAATTTGTTGCATTATCTGTTAAAACTTGGATGACATTTTCTTCCCCAACCTCTTCAACAATATCTATCATCAATCATTTTGAAGATTTTTTCAAATGTCTTGCATATATCAGATGCATCAATAGACTTAAAAAAGATAGTTCCCCTTTGAATATTTACCAAAAATTAAGTATAGTCCTCCTCTTCCTATCGGTTCATCCATCTGTCATTATTGTACATCTAGTTTTTTTTTTTTCAGAAAACTTTATGTTCTTCTAGAATCATATTTGTCTTTTCAACGTGTTGCTTCAAATATTTCACTCTTATTTCATGATATGATGGTGGTTTTAATTTGAGACCATGTCTAGCAACTAATTCAAGCATCCTTTTAAATTCCTCACTACATTAAAAGGAATAACATTATTGAAGAAAAATCGAGCAATCTCTTGACATGCATCTTTTCTGTCATTCTTCTTGAAAATGGCAATAATAGTACTTTGAGTTCCCCTTCTCTTGAAAATATTTGATGAGTCCTCAATCTCTTCTTCACTTGGTCTTTTCCTAGCACTTTCTAAATAACCCACATTATTCTCTTATCTAGATATTGATTTTTTATGACTTTTTACGGCAAATGCACCGCGTTGTCAAAAGTAATAATTTGTCACTAAGGACGGATATCGATCCCATAAGGAACCGTGAATTATCAAGAATAATAATCGCTAAATATCAAATAAAATAATAAAAAAGTGTTGAAATTGGTTGTGTTGGCAATGAAAAACAGATAAACCTACATCTGTGTTACGTGTGCTACATGTTCTAATAATTTCTTAGTTGTTGTTTCCTAATTGTTCGTCCTTGAACTTCAGAACACGCATATTTTTTGATATAATACTGAATGTATTGAAATATATAAATAGTATTATACTTAAACCTGTAATTATAAATATTTTGATGTATATGCTCTGCAGATCAAACGTATATATACCCTTGAACAAGGATTAGGGTTTGAACCAACCTGGAAATCTTTGGCGAGACACTCAATGATGAAAAGGGTGTGTGGGTTGAGAGAAGGAAACTTCCTTATTGTAATATTCGGAATTTTAGCTCTTCATTCACATTATTATTTGAACTCTTTTCAATGCGTGTTGGTTCTTGGGCACTCACAGGCTACCCAATGCTCAAACATGGCTGCTTCTTTTCGTTACGCCTTTTGATGTGAACACACCCCGGGTTGTTTAGTTATATTTTAAATATACTATAATCATTTATATTATGATGCTATTTTATTTTAAACAATTTTATATTTTTAAATATTAAAATTTATTTTATAAATATAGATAAAAAATAGTAGACCAAAAAGATATAAGGGTGAATAATAATTTTTAAACACGCACGTTTTCTTAAAATACTTGGTTGAAAATAACTTTTAAAGCATTTTCGTCCAACATTATTATTATATGTACATTTATACACTATATTAATAAAATAACTGATATGTAAATAATACAAAAATCAAATCAAATAAACATAACATAATAATTCCACAATATATAGTTTTTTTTTATCGACAATAAAAAATAAATTAATATGAGTAATTTAAGGGGTAGTTCAACCCTTATACATATTCATAACACAACAATTTCACAAAACCCCTTTCAGCCTACCTAAACCTTAAAGTAAAAAACACCCTAAACAAAAAGATAAACTTTGCATAATCTCACTTAATTGACAACATACAAGTCATATGATCAATACACCACTCAGAATAAATAAAACAAGCAGAACCAGATTTAGATGTTACTCAAGACCAAACCTTTAATTGAGCCAAGGTGAACATTTTTGAATGGTCTATCACTCTACTTTGAAAAATATGCTTATTCCTGTGCTTCCAGATTTCATTAACTACTGCAATCCAGATGCTACTCCAAACAGCTTTAACCTGGGCAGATGCATTTAACACATTAAACTGCAAGAAATGAGAAACTGGATCAACACGATCAATGGCCATAGTCCCCAACCATGTGAAACACTGTTTCCAAACAAGTCCAACAATCCTGCAATCAAAAAACAAATGATTTGTCGACTCCACTTCCATCCTGCAAAAGCTACAAAGATTGCTATCAACCACAACCCCACGCCTCTCCAAATTAACTCTTGTAGCAACCGAATTAGACAGCACCCTCCACGCAGAAAACTGGGCTGACGGCAAAGCATAAGACTTCCATAAGGTTACAAACAGACTCTCTTCCTCATAGGGGCCTCTTAATTTAGCATAGGCAGACTTTACCGAAAACTCACTGTCCTTATCTACCTTCCAAACCCGACAATCATCAATACTCAAGACCGGGGCCTTTCCATGCACCTCTCGTAACAACTGGGCTTCCTGACAATTTTCCCACTCAAAAAGACCCCTCCTTCAGACTAACTTCCACTCCCAACAGTCGTTAACCCACTCCCCGCACGACTCTAAGTTACCTTCTTTATTACCACATAAAGAAAATAGTCTTGGGAATTTACTCTTCAAATCTTCGTTGCCCGCCCAAACATCTTTCCAAAACAGGATGTCCTTCCCGTTTCCCACTCTCCACTCACAACAATTCTCAAAGGTACTATCCCATTCCTCCATCCCCCAAACCCCCTTCAGATCCTCCACCAGATGGAGTCCTTAGCAATACTCCTTTGATCTTGCAAGGCCCTCCAACCTCCGTATTTAGAATCGAGAATTTCCTTCCACAAACCGCCCTTCTCAGTCTCCAGACGCCAAATCCACTTTCCCAAAAGAGTCACATTGAAAAACCTTAAGTTCAAAATACCAAGACCGCCAGCTTCTCTAGGCTCACAAGCCTTTTCCCAAGAAACCCACACTATTTTCCTTCCATCTGAACCCCAACCCCACAAAAACCTTCTCTGAATTCTTTCAATCTCCTTTAGCACAGCAGAGGGCAACCTATACATAGATAAATAGAAAAGTGGGATAGCAGAGAAAACCGACTTAATGAGACAAATTCTCAACCTTCTTTTGTTTAAATTGTAAAATACACTTAATTAAAGGACTAAATTAAATATTATTTAATACTTAGATTTATGCTTTTGAAAAAAAGTAGCATCTGTGGATAATAATTAGTTTGAATTTAAAACAAAAGTGACAGATTAATAAAAAGGTATTTATTATTTTCTTATCTTCTTAAGGATTAAAATGATGTTTTTTTTAATAGCAACTTGTTATCTTCTATATTAAGATTGATGCTCAAATCCATTTAAACAAAGTCTTCCATAACTCAAATAATCTTTGTTGGAAACTGACAACACACAACTCTTGACAAAGCCAAGAAATACCCCAAAAGAAGTGTGATGGAGTATGCAGTAGAACAAGGAGACATAAATACTCTATACAACTTGATTGAGCATAATCCACATGTTTTAGAAGAGATAGATTCGATACCATTTGTTGAAACTCCTTTGCATGTTGCTGCACGTGCAGGACATGTTCAATTTGTCAACGAGATCATGATATTAAAACCTTCATTTTCTTGGAAATTCAATCCTCAAGGACTGAGACCGGTCCACCTTGCTCTACAACAAGGCCACCCCAGAATGGTTTATCACCCTAAACCCTAAACCTTGCGAAAGGATCATTTGTTGATGCCTAAAAAAAAAAACAATGAATAAGTGGGTAATTCGAAAAACTGGGATGACATACTTGACAAAAAAGAGAACATGTCGAATGACATACGGAACATGTACTTGATAGTGACTACTCTTATTGCAACCACAACTTATGAAGCAGTACTGAGTTCACCTGGTGGATTTCATCAGATTGATGCAACTAGAACTAATAACACTCCCATTCTAGATCACGAGCCATCAAATTCATCCAAAGTCTTTGAAGGGAAATCAGTGATACAAAACATCACCTTTTTTACGTTTTCGACCACAAATATGTGTGTCTTTATTACATCCATTCTCACAATTATTTTGATGATGCCTAGGAATGTTGGATGGTGTCTACTGTATCTACCAACATCGCTCCTTTTGATTAGCTACTCCGTCTCTATGATGGTCATATCTCCCAATGATAACACTAAAAGCTTCATGCTTTCCTTTTACATGGTCTTTCTTCCACTATTGATGGGGCTTGTGTTTTATTTTTCAAACGTTCACTGATGTAAAAATAGAAGAATTCTATGACAATGACGGTTATAATTCAACTGTTATAATAAATGATCCTGTGATATTTTTATAATACATATTTTAAAAATTTAGCATTTAATTTTAATTTTGAATAGCATTTATAACATAACACTTATTAGGAGGTAAATGTAAATTTGAGAAATTTATTGCATACTATTTAAAAATATTGTACTCTCCATTTAAGAATGTCATTATGAAATAAAAATATATTCTTTGTTCACAAATTGGTATCAGAGAGTTATGGTCACTATACCCATAATTTATCATTGTCCTGATTAACAAAGACACCAAATTACGACAATTGGAGCATTCAAATTAAATCCCTTTTTGGAACTCAAGATGCTTGGAAGGTGGTCTAAAAAAGTTTTGAAAAATCAAAACGTACCACATGATATCCAGTGGTCCAAAACAAAACGTTGAAAGAGACACGGTAGAAAGATAAGACAACTTTGTACATGTTATATCAAGTCATTGATGAGTCCATTTTTTAGAATATTTCGGGTGCATCAACTTCGAAAGAAGCGTGAGACATTTTGAAAAAGGTGCTCAAGAGTGTCAATCGAGTTAATGCGTTTTCAAAACTCTACAAAAAATATTAGAGGTCATGAGAATGAAAGATTCAAAAGATATATCTAGTCACATTACTTGTGGGCAAATAGTATTATACTTAAACTTGTAATTATAAATATGTGATGTATATGCTATGTAGATAAAACGTATATATACCCCTTAACAAGGATTACGGTTTGAACCAACCTGGAATGGCAAGAGGACACTCATTGATGAAAAGGGTGAGGGTTCAGAGAAGGAAATTTCCTTATCGTAATATTCGGAAGTTTAGCTCTTCATTCACATTATTATTTCAACTCTTTTCAATGCCTGTTGGTTGTTGGGCACTCCCAGGCTACCCAATGCTCAAACATGGCTGCTTCTTTTCGTTACGCCTTCTGATGTGAGGAATAAAACACACCCCTGGTGGCATAGTTATATTTTAAATATACTATAATCATTTATATTATGATGCTATTTTATTTTAAACAATTTTATATTTTTAAATATTAAAATTTATTTTATAAATATAGATAAAAAATAGTAGACCAAAAAGATATATGGGTTAATAATAATTTTTAAACACTCACGTTTTCTTAAAATACTTAGTTGAAAATAACTTTTAAAGTATTTTCGTCCAACATAATTATTATATGTACATTTATACACTATATTAATAAAATAACTGATAGGTAAATAATATAAAAATCAAATCAAATAAACATAACATAACAATTCTACAATATTACGAACTAAACTACAACATCCTTTTGTTAACATTTAAAGTACACCTAAAAGACCAATCAAATATTTTTTAATTCTTAGATTTATGTTTTAAATGAACAGTAACATCTATAGACAATTAGTTTGAATTTAAAAAATAATAATAATAAAAGATGTTTATCATTTTCTTACCACCAAACAACAACAGAAAAAAAACATTTTTTAACTATTCATAAATCATGAGTTGTAGTTTCTTAAACTGTACGTGGTTGAACTTCAGAAACGCACATGGATATATATAAAATTGTACTATTTGAATAAATGTATTTAAGTATATAAATAGTATTATATTTAAATTTGTTATTATAAATATTTTGATATAAATGGTCCCTGATAAAACGAATACCTCTCGAACAAGGATTACAGCTTGAACCAGCATGGAAAGCCTTGCTTGACACATTAATTGACGAAAAGGGCGTGGTTTAGGCAAGGAAACTTCCTCAAAGCCTTGCTAACACACCCATTGAAGAAAAGGGTGTGAGTTGAGAGAAGTATAGCCTCCTTAATTTTATTTAACATTTAAAATACACTTAATTAAAAGATTAAATTAAATATTATTTAACACTTAGATTTATGCTTTTGAAAAACAGTAGCATCTATAGATAATAATTAGTTTGAATTTAAAACAAAAGTGTCAAATGAGTCCACATGTTTTAGAAGAGTGGACATAATTAATCTCCTTTTGCATGTTGCTGCACGTGCAGGGCATGTTGAATTTGCCAATAAACTCATGACATTAAAACCTTCATTTTCATGGAAATTGAATTTTCAAGGATTCAGATCGATTCATCTTGCTTTACAACATGGTCACGCCTCAATGGTTTATCACCTTATAGAGATGGACAAAGAACTCGTTCGAACCAAAATGAGAGAAGGTCTCACTCTTCTGCATTTTGCAAGTCAATTCGGAGATATAAACCTTTTAACTATGTTTCTTGAAGCTTATCCAGATTCCGTAAAAGATTTGATTGCTAGAAATGAGTCTACACTGCATTTATACGAGAGGTTTGAGGTTTTTGAGTTCTTACTTAGATGGCTCGAGACAAATAGTGTTGAAATGCAAACTACTCTTTGTGTCTCTATGAATTTAGTGTTGTTAGGTATAAAGCAGAAATAACAACTTAAAGATTCAATGGAAGCTATATTAAGTTGTTGTGAACAATATTGTGTGTACAGGCAATGAAATTGTTGATAGATGTGATGACAGATGTAGATGCTGCAAATTTGATGGGCCAAAGGGCATTTGATGTAATAAACAACCAAAAAATTAGAAATAATTTGGTGAGGGTTGAAGCAAGAGTTAGGAGATTTAGGAAAGCTGATTCGTTAAAAGTATCAATGAATGAGTGGGTAATTCGAAAAACTAGGATGAAAGAGAAAATGTCGAATGAGATACGGAACGCGTACATATAGTGGCTACTCTTCTTGCAACCAACACCTATGAAGCAGTATTGAGTCCACATGGTGGATTTCATCAGATTGATTCAGCTGGAACTAATAACACTACGATTCAAGGTCATGGGCCATTAAATTCATCCAAAGTCTTTGAAGGGAAATCAATGATGCCAAACACCATCTTTTTGGCGTTTTCAACCACAAATATGTATGCCTTTATTACATTTGTTCTTGTCGGTTGACCTCTTTGTTTGTTGACCTAGGTGGACCTCTGTTTCTAACCTGTCTCCTCTGGTTTGCCCTTTGTCTCCTAAATTGTACTGGAAAGTGGTTCGGTTGAAACAGAGGGGTTGTACCTGTTGATCACACTCTGACGATCAAGTCAGTGAGAGCATAAAAATAAAAGTAGTATTTAACTTTAGTCTAGTACACGAAAATAACGTACCTTCACCTGAGGCTTCATGACTCTTTTATAACTACTTTTGTAAAAGCTTTCTCTCATTACTGAGAGCATAAAATAATAAAAGAAAAACCACCTGCTACAGGGCACCACTTATCTTTAGGCGTTAATTGTAGGAAAACAAATTTTTTCATGTGGGCACCCTCTCTCATGGTGCAACGTTATCTATTCACCATGCATGTAACTTAACTATCACGTGCATAATTAGGCTAAAATGTATTTACGTGACCTAGCCATTACATGCAATAACACCCACCTTAGGTTAAAAATATCTTACTAATAACCATATATTAACATATAAAATATTACTTTAATTATACTCCAGCGGGCTTACTATGGTAATTGGGCCAAACTCATGACCTGCTTCGTAGGCCCTATAACTGAGCTGACCTACTCACATCCGTGCACCGAACTCCGATCACTGAGCATCAAACACTTTGTCCAGTACACAAGCCCCCCAGTCTCGAGCTGAGCTTGGCTAAGCGAAGAAACTCCCGAGTGTTGATGTATCGACTTCTTAATAGGTAGGTGTAGCGCGACACACGAGGCATTTCTAAGGTGATGTCTCGCCACACTCAATCTCGAGAATACACATGGCATGAAATCAACGGCGGGAAAACCTTACCATTTCGAATTCCATCTTTGTATACACATTACTCAAAACCCCATTTTACTTTCACTATTCCATTTCTTCGAAAACTCAAACCCTTTCTCTTCCACGAACTCTCAAACTCCTTGCGCTCTCAGAATCTTTACCCTCAAAGCTTATTCTCTTCGACCACTACAAGTATTTTTCCTTTACACATTCCTAACATTTTGCATTCATATCATCAATTATCCTACCTGATCATCCATCTAAGCATTCATAATTACACTGCCTGAGCTGGGATTTCATTTTTGTTCATCATCTCTGTCGATGATGATTGTTTATTTGTTGATTATGTTGTATTACCTAGAATACACACTCATTTTGACTGTAACTTACTTGCTCTGCCTGGTTTGGACTTGTTCTTATATTCTGCTTATGCTTGTGTTTTAGATTTATCCGGAATGGATTACAAAACCTTGTATCCCTAGGCACCCCCAAAATCTTTTAGAAGAAACCTCCAATTATACTTCCTCTAAGAGTATCATAGCCCTTAGGAAAAATAAATGTCATTTCGGTAAGATAATGATAGAATAATAGTAGTTCCTTGTAGGGAGGATGAGCCAGTTTGTTGCAATAATCCTCGGATCCAAACGGTCCATTTTACTTATTTTACGCCACTGTTTTCAAAAAAGTCCTTTTGCGGCTTCCCTTTACCATCTTTGAAAAATAGCTTTTGACCGAGCTGAATGTGGCTCCTGCCCAGCTTTTGACCGAGCTTTTGCTCCCAGTTCGGCTTTTTGCCAACTGTGGAGGTCTTCTTATACCTTTTTAGGCCAAACGCCTGGGTCGCCAACTGTGGGTCTCTTTCAATGATGTATGTGGAAGAGCTTTGCTCTCCCTCTTCCAATCTTCATACAAAATTTTTAAAGGCAAATTCTTGAAATTTCGTAGCAACAAGTGGAATCCAACCCTTCTGGATGGGTTTCCCTTGTATTGGATCGAGAAGCCACTCTTCCAAGGTGCTCGGCGCCTGGAAGATCTGCCACCTCTAGATTAGGAAGTCTGCAAGTTACTCACCGGCTTGAAGGTGGTCTTTGATATTGCTCGCCCCCTAAGCAAAGAATTCTCACCCGAAGTCTTAAAGGTTTATACTGGTACTTCCCATTCTCTGCCCCCTATGCGACAAACTTTCATACCTGTGCTAATCCCTTGCTTTCTTTTCTTGCAGAGAAAATGTTATCACAATTTAACAAGAATGAGCTAGAAGAGATGGCCAAGAGGCTGAGGGTGGCTTCCAACGCGCCTAAGGAATCCTTGAAGATGAAAGCTCTCCTCACTGCCCCAGCTCCGACTGATGACGAAGAGACCACTTTGAGGTTGGTCTTCACGAGGAAAAGGAAAATCCTAGCAGCTCCCACTAAGCATTCTTATTCAGTTGGACGGGTTCCTTCGCATCATGATTCTCCATCTGAAGGTCAGACTCCCCCTCTGGACGTGGCAATTGCTCAAGAGTGCGAAACAGAGAGCTCGTAGAGGACAAACTTATGGGACCCCAACCTGGACGCCTCCTCCTACCTTGAAGAAACTCTACTGCCCAACGAGGAGAAGGAAAAGCTCATGGCCCATGATGAGAGTTACTTGTTTCGTGAGGCTATGAGGCAGTTTGGGCAAGCCCTTGCAACTAGCTGCTTAGCTACTTCAAAACTGAATAAAGAAGTAGAAAGGCTGCACAAGAGACCTCCAGGCTGCACAAAGAAGTAGTAAGGATGCAAGGAGAGCTCCAGCACTCCAAGACTTGTCATCAAGAAATGGAACAACATTTAGCTGACATGACCAAAACGGTCGCAACAGAGAAAAAGAAGTTCTTGGCTGAAGTTGCAAAGCTTAAGAAGGAGTTGTCCTACCAAAATGAAAAGTTCACCAAGAGAACTAAAGCGTGCAAACAAGACGCCGCCCAAGCCTACCTTGTGGGATTTGAGGTGACCACAAAACAAGCTTCAGGACTCTATCTAAGTATTGATTTCTCTGAACTTGGCCCGCGTAAGATCATGGTCAACGGTCAACTTGTGGAGAAGTAGCCTTACTCTCCACTTTACTTATAATTCCATAATACTTTGAACACTTTAAACATTACTGCATTTTCTAATTTATAAACACTTTCTATTCATGTGTATCTACTGCAACTTTCTTTTCTAGCCTAGCTATTTGACTTAGCAAATTTCGACTAGTGTAGTCAATGCATGTCTTTTTGTTTAGCTTAGTAAAATGCAAAGCGCCTGAACTCGGGTGGTTACCGACACCAATTCAGGTTGCCTTACCTACTCATAAATAAGGGATTTTAACGCAGAGCGCCTCCTCGGACTATCTCACCGAGGAAGGTCACCTTATCCATCTTAAGCCAAACAATCTTAGTTATGACCGATTAAACCTCAAAGTGCCTGAACTCGGAATCTTACCAAGAAAAGGTCGTCTTAACTGACTTAAACCAAATAATCTTAGTTATGGCCAGTTAATCTTCAAAGGACCTGAACTCGGAATCTTACCAAGAAAAGGTCATCTTATCTGACTTAAACTAAACAATCTTAGTTATGGCTAGTTAGTCTTTAGAGAGCCTGAACTCGGAATCTTACCAAGAAAAGGTTGTCTTATCTTACTTAAACCAAACAATCTTAGTTATGGCCAGTTATTCTTCAGAGCGCTTGGACTCGGAATCTTACCAAGAAAAGTTCGCCTTATGTGATTATGGATAAGTGATCCGCACAAAGTGCCTGCTCGGGAATCTTACCTAGGCAGGTCGCCTTACCTGGCATCAGTAATCATCTATACACATGACAACTATTCGGATAACCTCACCGAGACAGGTTGTCTTATCATGTGTTAACAAATAAACAAATCTTAACGCACGACCTTTCAAGAACAATTCTTTCATTGGATGACCTCGTTAAAAAACCCCCGTAAGGGAAAAAGAGTGTCCCCTTAAACATTACATCATTTAGAAAGAAAGCCTTAACAACATGTCTTAACTGAAATAAAACTTTAAATTTGCCCCATTCCATGTTCGAGGTATAGGTCCCCCCTTGAGGGTTTCAAGCTTGTAAGCTCCGTTCCGAAGCACCTCAACTACACAGAATGGGCCGGTCCATTTTGGAGACAACTTATTCTCCAACTGGTAGGGATGAGCCCTTCACATAACCAAGTTGGCAACCCTGAGCTAATGAGGTTTCAACTTGGTCTTCTGCTTCATCTCCACCTTTCTCTTCAATGCTTCAGACCTAATGCGCCTGCTCACGCACTTCGTCTAGCAGATCCAGGTTCACCTTTCTTCCTTCGTTATATTCTTCAACAACGAAGTTCTGGAACCGAGGAGAGCTTTCTTGGATCTCTATTGGTATCATGGCGTCTGATCCATATACCAAACTTAAGGGCGTATCCTTAGTTGTCGACTGAGGAGTAGTGTGATATGCCTACAAAATTCGTGGAACTTCTTCCGACCAAGTACCTTTGGCTCTCTCTAGTCTCCTCGTCAATTCTCTGAGAGAGACTCTATTAGCAGACTCAACCTGGCCATTCGTCTAGGGATGCTCTACTGAAGCAAATATCTATTTTATGTCGAGCTCCGAGCATAACTTGTGCAATTGTTGACTTGCAAACTGGGTTCCGTTGTCAACACCAGGTGTCTAGGGATCCCAAAATGGCATACAATGTTCCTCCACACAAAATGTTGCACCTTATGAGAAGTTATTTGTGCAACTGGCTCGACTTCAATCCACTTTGTGAAGTATTCAATAACAACTATGAGATACTTCATTTGACGAATTGGTAACGGGAAATGACCCAAAATATCTATTCCCCATGTATGAAAAGGCCAAGGGCTATAGATCGACCGCAACTCCTCGGTAGGTGCGTGATGCCAATCAACGTGCTTCTGACACTGTTGACATCGTTGTGAATGCTTCACGCAGTCCTCCTTCATGGTCGACCAATAATACCTAGCTCGAACGACCTTCAACGAGAGAGCTCTTCCTCCCACATGACTCCCACATATACCTTTGTGGAGCTCTTCCATGATGCGGGTACACTGATCCCCACTTATGCAAGTAAGGATGGGATGGGTATAACCATGACAAAACAACTTTCCATCTGTTAGCATATACTTTCCCACATTTCTCTTAATTGTCTTAGCCTCTGCAAGATCTACAGGGAGTAGACCATCGACCAAGTAGCGCTGTTAAGGAATTATCCAAGTCTCCACAGTGTCGACCTGCAGGACTTTCAAAGTCTCAGGTGACAAGGACCGGTGCCTCCTCCCCTGCTTCGAGCTCACCCCCAAGATCTCCACACGACTGACCTCGGCTAGCCCCCTTGCAGTGGTCTTTGGCTTTGACCTGTCAGGTGACTAGCAATGAGTCACTTTTCACCAACAAACTTCAAGCGCCTAACTCTTTGGCCAATAGCATCCCAACTATCAAGGCTTCATATTCAGCCTGATTGTTGTTGGCTTTAAAGGCAAACCTCAGGGCTTGCTCGATCAATAAACCACTTGATCGCTCTAGAATGACCCCAACTCCTCTCCCTTGTTGGTTTTAGGATCCATCCACTGAAAGAACCCATTGGAAGTCATTAGGATCAGTTTGGGGACCCTCAGATGACAGCTCTACCATAAAATCAGGATACACCTGGCCCTTGATCAGCCCTTGTGGTTCGTACTGCACATCGAACTCAGACAGCTCAACTGCCAGCAGACTATTCGACCTGCTATGTCGAGCTTTTGGAGGACCTTACAAATGGGCAACTCCTTCATCACAATCATAGTGAAACTCTAGAAATAATGACGAAGCCGCCGAGTTGTGAACATCACTGCCAAAGAAACCTTCCCAATGGCTTGGTACCTCACCTCTAGCCCTTGTAACACCTTACTCACAAAGTAGATGGGTTTCTGAACCTCACCTTGACCATACTTAAAAGAATTTTAATTTCCAATGGTTGGAAGATTATATTCCATGAAGAGCAGTTATTGCAGAGAGAAAAGAATTTCAGAGCATTAATTAAAGCGTTGTTGACCACAAACGTCACAGGGTTTGACTAGAAAATCAAATCAAAGCATAGTTAATTAAAAACAGATTTGACCAATGCTAACAGAGTTGAAACAATCGGTTGTTTCGAAGAATCAACCAAGTGATTTTCTGTGATAGAAATTTGAAAATAATAAAAACAAACACTTCAATAGTGAATGAAAGACAAGGATACACAACAAGTTACATATTATTTCTTTGAGAATAAAGCAGATATAGAACCAAAAAAGAATTATGAAAATGATGAATTTGATTTATAACAGATTGTTTAAAAGAAATTATATCCTTCAAGAACAATATACAAATCTGAAATAGTTCAATACATCAGAAACTAAGCACTATCTTTAAACAAAAGCATCCACATAAGCAAGCTTCTACAAATCCTTGAATATAGAAGCATGATCTTGATCCTACAGATCCTTTATGTGAAGACAAAATTCTGCAAAAGAAAGCTTGTCAAATCACAAGATTTGATCCCTTAAATAGCTTGATACCTTCCATGTTAGATTTATTTTAGAACCATCAAAATTTCTTGGAATCCATTTAAAAATACCTTTAGGAACAAGAGATTTACGAATCATGAAGAATCTAACAGAATGACCTCTCTTCATACAGTAAAAATATGTAACAACCGGTTGTTTCGTTCTTTTAATCGATTGATTTTCTAACACTGATGAAAAAGGTTTTGAAATGCCATTCTTTCTGCTCTGTGGATAAAATCCTAAGCCTGCTTTTCCAAAGACACAATTTTGATATGCAAGAACATTCTCAAAGTTGGATTTTCCAGTTGTAAGCCTATCCACAGTTTTCAAAAGGTAATGAATCTTCTTTTCAAGATTTTCACAGTTTTCACAAAAATTAGAGTCACACATGCAAGCAGAATTTTTGTAAATTAAATCTAAATTTTCAAAATCAACTTTAGATTTTTCCAACTCTTCTTCTAGTGTTTTGACTCTGTTTTCAAGCCAATTGTTCAACCCTTTCAACCGGTTGTTTGAGAGAGCCAATCTATCAGCTTCTTCATGTGTTTCATTAAATGCTTCAAGTAGTTGGTAGTAATTGTTACCTTTCACTGAAGAAGATGAGCTCATACTGCTTGATGTTGATCCCTTTAAGCATAGGTTTGCTTCTGCATCATCTGAAGAGCTGGAGGAGGATACCTCATTGTCATCCCAAGTTATGTATGCTTTCTTGGTTTTTTCCCTCCTTTCTCCTTTGAAATTAGCTTTCTCCTTGCTTTCATTGTTAGGACATTCAGCTTTGATGTGTCCCTTTTCACCACAGTCATAACAAATATATTTGTTAGGATTAAAGTCATTCAGCTTCTTAGAACTGTACCTCTTTAAAGATTGGCCTTTATTCTTTTACAAGAATTTGTTGAACTTCCTTGACAGTAAGCTCATTGTGTCTTCATTACCATCACTGGAGTCTTGTTGCCTTTTCTGGTTAGCATCTTTAAGGGCAATACCCTTGTTGTGTTCGTCCTCACTTTCTTGGACAACCAATCTATTCATCTCAAACTCATGCTCCCTTAGCTTACTAAACAAGGAAGTTGTTGTCATGGATGTTAAATCCTTTGACTCAGAAATGGTAGTGACCTTTGGCTGCCAAGACCTATCAAGACACTTTAAGATCTTTATATTCAGCTCTTCTTTGTCAAAGCTTTTTCCAAGGCTCATTAAGTGGTTCACAGTGTGGGAAAAGCGTTTCTGCACATCAAAGATTGTCTCCCCTTTCTGCATTCTGAATAATTCATATTCTTGGATGAGAGCATGCTTTCTTACCCTTTATACATCATTAGTTCCCTCATGTGTGACCTCAAGAATGTCCCACATTTCTTTTGCTTAACTGCATTGTGATACCCTAAAAAATTCATCACAACTTAAAGCAGAAGTTATAATATTTTTAGCAATCCCAATCAAACTTTGTTTTTCTTGCTATCAGCCTCAGTCCATTCAGATGAAGGCTTACCAACAAATACATCATCTTTCTTAACTTGAGGAATAAAAGGACCATTTTCAATTGCTTCCCAAATTCCTTTATCTGTGGAGTGTATAAAAATCTTCATCCTAACTTTCCAAAACTGGTAATTCACACCACAAAACAGTGGTGGTCTATTTATTGAAGCACCTTCCCCAAAAGGTAGTTTATCAGCCATTAAAACAGATAAAACAGAACTTGAATAATTTTCAAGAACCTAGCTCTTGATGTCAATTGTTAGAATTAATGGCCTAAAAGAGAGGGGGATGAATTGTTTGACAAAAGATTTTTGCAAAGATTGGCTAAGAATGAAGTTTTATCAACAATCACAGAAGGAGCAATCAGGGAAGCCAAACAATCAAAGCAATTAAAATTGTTTGCAGAAAAACAATCAGTTATAATTTCGTTTTAACCGAATGTTTATTGTAGCAGAAACAAAAATCAAATCAAACAGTTTATAATGAGTGAGAGAGAGAGAGAGAGAGATTACACAATCAATTTATACTGGTTCACTCAAACTCTGAGCTACATCCAGTCCCCAGAACAACCACTGGTATTTCACTAGTAATCAATCACAGCTTACAAACACTCAACACCATAAAGAGGTGATCTTGACCACACAAGAACACTCACCCTATTTTCCTTTCACACAACCACAGTCAGAACACCCTCTAACCTTACAGGTTTACACACTTTACAAAGTATAGAAAAGAAACAATTACAAAAATTAAAAAGGAACAGATTACACCTAGTATTTCAGGAATCACAAAGCTCCTAAGATCAGTTCTTGAACCAATGCACAACCTTTAAGCAATCTTGCAAAACTTTTGAATTAGATCTCTTCTCGAAAAATGTATTCAATCTCACTTTTTTCGTTATCTTTTTTAATAAAGAGAAATCATTTTTATAACTCTTAAAACTAGCCATTTTGGCAGTTAATCATGAGCCAAATCAATTTTAATTCAACTGAAAATAGACTTAACAATTTTTTGAAAAGCTATTAAGAAATGTGACAATCAACCGGTTGAAAAGTTGTTTTAACCGGTTGAATTGGTTTGACAGTTAGTCAACCAAGCCAAAAACAACTTTGAAAACCTTCAAACAAGCTAAGTGTAAAACAACCGATTATATCATGAATTCAACTGGGTTTTTTCTCTTTGCTTAGAAAAACATTTTTCTCTTTGAAAATAGATTGGTTCAGCTTGTGCATAGGATTAAGAATGATCTTTACAGGAAATCTAAACATCCTAGAACTAAGCTTCAATCAAAGGAACAAAGCATCAAGCCTTCATCACAGATTTGGATCATCAAAGCTTCCATGTTCTACAAAACCAATTCATAAATTGTCAGAGTGATTTATCGAAGTTATTGGAAGCTTGTTGTGAACAATATTGTGTGTGTACAGGCAATGAAATTGTTAATGGAGGTGATGACAAATATAGATGCTGCAAATTTGATGGGCCAAAGGGCATTTGATATAATAAATAACCAAGAAATTAAAAAGAATTTGGTGAGGGCTGAAGCAAGAGTTAAGAGAGATAGGAAATTCGAATCGTTAATTACATCAACGCAAGAGTGGGTAATTCGAAAAACCGGTACGAAAGTGAGCATGTCGAATGAGATACGAAACACGTACATGATAGTGGTCACCCTTGTCGCAAAGCAATACTGAGTCCACGTGGTGGATTTCATTAGAGTAATGGAGCTGTGACTAATAACACTCTCATTCTAGATAATAGGGTATCAAATTCATCCATTGTCTATGAAGGGACATTTGTGATGTCACAACTGACCTTTTTGTTGTTTTCGTCCACAAATATGTGTGCCTTTCTTGCATCCACTCTCGCAATTACTTTTATGATGTCTCACACTGTTGGATGGTTTCTACTGAATGGGTCAATACTTCTCCTAACAGTCGGCTACGTCCTCTCTATGATGACCATATCTCTTACTGGTAGCATCGCAGAGGCCATGTTCCCCATTGCACTCGTCTTTCTTCCAGGATGGGCGTTGGCTTCCTTTTTGTTTTTTACACCTAGATCCAAATCTTCCATAATTCACTCATTGGAGTAATAAACCGTGCACAACTATTTTTATAATAAACAAGCGATAACACATATTTTTTATATATTTATATTTAATATTAAAATTCGAATAAATAATGTTATTATATCAATTGAAAAAAAATAGTGTAAAACAATAAATAAAATAAATTTTAAAAACTAAAATCATCATAACATTATTTAGATATACTCCCATCATTAAATTTCAACTTTTTTTTTATAAAAGAGCCTCCCCTCCTCTTCATATTTTTGCTCCAAGTGTAATAGATAGTTTCATTAAAGGGTGGAGAAACAAGAATTTATCCTAAATTTTCTCTAGGATGCAAATAATATGGACAAGTAGGATTTAGGCACTCATTAATTGTATAAAGACTTTTTGATAAAGATTATTTCGTTGATCTTTGAAAAAGTTTATCAAGAAAGAATAAACAACAAGAAAAACAACAGTAACAAAAGCAGCGTAGGCCTTAACCTACTTTGATACCATCTAGAAGATTACAACCCATTAACTGCAAAAAAAAGTAGAAAGGTTGAGGATTACCATAAAAACGCAACAAATTTGAAAAGAAAAGGGTAAAGTTGCAGGGAAAAGTCTTTGGAAGACTTTTATACTCGTGCAAGTTGAAAAGCTCCATCGAGAGCCATGGAATTGAAGAAAACGCGATCAGAGAAGATGAAGGAAGAAGCCATTAAGAAAACAACTGAAAAAAAGCTCTATTATGCAAAATTTTGCACTCTCAAAAACCTTATCCTTTTTCTCTTTCTTCTTATTTTTAACATATGATAGAAAGTCCTCGTCTAGTGTGTATTGGACGGTCTCATCTTCTACTATTAGACGATCATGTCTTATACTATTAGACTGTCTCGTCTTCTACTGTTAGATGATCTCGTCTTCTATACATTAGACAATCTTTGGCTAACACATGTTAGATGCTCCTTTTCTAGTGTGTATTAGACGGTCCCTATCTTCTGTTATACACTGGACGAACCATCTAACATATGTCATGTAACACATGTTAGATGGTCCTCTTCTAGCATATTTCTCAATAAAAATTAAATAAAAGAGAAATTAAAAAAAATCAATATTACACTAGAAATTAGTAAGTAACTTCCTTTAATCATTGTTTAAAAAATGGTAAAATATATACAACATGAATAATTTATCACGGGAATGACAAAGGTCCATGTAATCTCTAATCTAGAAGTAGTAAATTTCATTCGAACCTACACTCAAACATAGTTAGTAATGAAACTTGAAGCAACCCCTAATTTCAACATATACCTATAAATTTTTTAAATTATGAATTTATCCTTTAATTTAGGATTTTAAGTTTTAATATAGACGGTATAATTTAGAGACACTCTAAATTATATACAATCGAAAATGTTAATCATCAAGATTTTTGTATTTCATAATGATTAATTTTAAATATAAATTTGTATTACAAATTTTAGATTACATTTTAAAATACAAACTTTATATTTTATTTTAGAATAAATTTTTAATTTTTAATTTTCAATTCTGTATTTCAAAATATAAAATAAAAGTTATAATTTCGAGGAAGAAAGGACTTCATGTGCCTCAAAATAAATATATATATATATATATATATTTTGCCACATATTTGTTTCCTCATTTGCTTTATTAAATTTTCTTTCTACTAAAGATAAAGTCTCCTACCATATGTTTCTTCCTGTTGCACCATTCCTTGTTTCAATTTCCGTGTTCTCTTCACGATGCTTAAGTCTATGATACACTGAAGAAAACGCCCAACGCACTCCAGAGTCCAGAGTGCAAGGAGGGGAATAAACACGCCATAACCAAACTCACAATTGAGGTAGCATTACTGGGTGTACCTGTATGGATGTCAGGGGCTGATCAATATTGATCCACGTCAATACACAATGGTTGTCGTGTTCTTAGCTATCCTATTCTTCAAGTCTCTCTTCCTCTTCGCGTGCTTCGGCCGGTCGGCGGGGGTACCTGTGATTGCACTCTGACGCTCAAATCAGCGATGGTGCTCAATGAGAATTCTCTGATCTTATGAAAACGTACATTTTCCCCCTTTCAGAAGTTCCTTTAGTAGGTTGACTTGGACCTTGGTCATCTGGGCCAAGCAATTGATGGCTAGAGACATGCTTACTGGTCTCTGGGTCGTGCCTGGTGGTTTCCTGAAATCAAGGGAGTGTTCTAGAAAATGTGTTTGACTTATTCAACGAAAGTTATAACTGTTTGTTCCACGTCTAACCACGCTCTTTATTTAATTAAGTTATTTAATGTGCACCCTTCGGTCGTTTGGTGCCGACCGGTACGCGTGGGATTTTTGAGGTAGTGCTTGATAGCTGGCATCATTAAATGTGTGGTAGAGATGTGACGCATGACAGAGCTACCGTTTGGGGGCGTTGTCCCATCTTTATGGGTTCAACAGTGAGGATTTTGCGCCGTTTCGTATGCCGGATGCGCTTAACCGTTGGATTGGTTTTGATCTAACGGTGTTGGACGATCGTTGGGGTTTTCTTCTCTCACCTCCCAGCCTATAAATAGTGCCTCATAAGTTTGAAGGTTTTCCAATTTCTTCTGCTCCCTGAATCTTGCGCCATTTTCTCCGAGTGCCGAGTGCCAAGTCTGTTGCTAGTGTTAGTTTCGTCGTTGAATCTACAGTTGAGGTTAGTTATGCCTTCTTTCGTAGAGTCTTCTAATAACGTAGATTCATCTCTGACTCAAACTGCATCTGGTAGCGCGAGTCAGTCGTCGGACGGCCCAAGCTATGATTGGGTTGATCCGTCCGTCCTCCAAATGCCTAGCAAAATTAAGACTGCTGACGATTTAGATGAATTTCTCTCTTTGCACAAAGATTTCCTAGCGCCAGACTGCCCGACCGAGGCATTGGCTGTTGATATATGCGGTGTGACCGACCGTGTGTGCCACGGTCGGGAAAATGCCCCTCATGATTTCTTCTTTGTATATAGCACTTTCTTTTCTCATTTGCATATAACTTTTCCCTTCGATGATTTCCCTATGAGAGTCCTTCGGATTCTAAACATTGCGCCGACCCAGTTGCATCCAAATTCGTGGGCAATTTTACATGCCATCCGAATCATTTGTCAGATTTTTGGCCTTACGCCTACACCCGAGTCTTTTTTATACTACTATAATACGCATCCGAGTACTCCTGTAGGATGGTTGTCCCTGTCCAGCCGTCCGGGGAATGTGCATTTTGCCGCATTCACCACCTCTTACAAAAATTTTAAGGAGTATTATTTCAAATTTTTTGTCGAGCCGGACGACCGAGATTTACAATGCCGATGGGACTACTAAATTTCCATTCCACTGGACCGAGAAACCCACTTCCCTTGATAATCGATTTTGGGAATCTTTATCCCCTTTTAATAAGGAAATTTTGATGATTGTAAACCAACTGCCGTGTAGACTTCCTACCCGGGAATTGGTAGCTCTTTATGGGTCATCCAAGCAATGGGCGGATCTGAATGGTGAGCACCTTTCCCTTTCGGTCATTTCGTTAATAACTTGATGTTTCTTAACTGTGCGTATGTTTTGCAGATATTGTTCTGAAAATGGACCCCAACTTGAGGAAATTCATGAATAGCCTTAAGAGGCAGGCCAAAGGTAGAAAGATTTTTGCCGTCGCTAGTATCCCGCCTCAACCGACCGTTGGGGAGGTCGTGCCGGTCGAGCCTGCTGCTGCACCGACTCAAGGCAAGAAAAGGGGGCGTCCGGCTAAGGCACCTCGTTCTGAGGCTCGGACATCGTCCGGCAGCCCAGTGAGCATGTTGGGGTTATTCGTAAGGGTGGCCCCTACCATACAATTTGACGTACGCCCGAATGATGAGGGTGTCTTAGCTGCTATTCCCACCTTAGACCTAATCGAAGAGATGGTCGAGTTACAGTGCCGAGCGGCAGTGGTAAGCAGGGACATCGGCGATAAGCTAAAAAGAGCGAAGACAGTGTCAATTCCTAAATTGAAAACCCAACTGAGTGAATCGGTCGTCTCCTTGAAAGAGGCTCTGAATGAGGCGCGGTTAGCCAAAGAAGAACAAGAGGCTCTCAAGACCACGTTAAACCAAGTGATGGTCGAACGAGCTGATGTAGTAAAGGAAAAAGAGGATTTGGCTGCTGACAAGGAATCACTCAGTGCCCAAGTTGAACAACTTCAGGGCTTCATGTTGAGTATCAATGAGGAGTCGTTCAACCAGGGTGCTCGTCAGGTGGCCTTTTACCATGGTGTGCCGGCCGATGACCCGCGGTACGACTCTGGTATAGATGTGATAAACGACCAACTGATGCCGCTTGGGAGTGAGGATGCCGAAGACATTGATCAGGGGAACCAGACCGTGGAGACACATCAACCTGACGATACCACGCAACCGGATGAAACCATGCAAGCAGATGAAACCATTGATATTGTTTGAGGTTGCTATTGCCTGGACCCGGGGTGTGGGCTTTGAACAATTTATTTGATTTACTTGCTTTACTTTTGTGTATATTTGTTGCTTTCGCACAATCATCTTTTCTTTTTCGCTTTAATATGAACATGCGCTTTCGTTAAGTACTTGTGTCGACCGATGGTAGGTGAATAAATAGCGCTTTAAGTTACGATTCTGATCAAACGTATCGGTTAATTTGAATAACAACTAAGTTATGACTTTGGCCGAACGCATCGGTTTATTCTAAATAACTGAATATTTTTAATATCTTAGAATTATTAATTTCTGACCAAAATTTGTAATTTCTGATAACGTTTAAGTTATAATTCACACCGACCGCTCGGTTAATTAAACTAATAATGAAAATTATCAATTTCTTACCAAAATTGGTAATTTCTGATAACGTGTAAGTTATAATTCGGACCGACCGCTCGGTTAATTAAACTAATAATGAAAATTATTAATTTCTGACCAAAGTTGGTAATTTCTGATAAAGTTTAAGTTATAATTCAGACCGACCGCTCGGTTAATTAAACTAATAATGAAAATTATTAATTTCTGACCAAAATGGGTAATTTCTGATAACGTTTAAGTTATAATTCAAACCGACCACTCGGTTAATTAAATTAATAATGAAAATTATTAACATCTGACCAAATTTGGTAATTTCTGATAACGTTTAAGTTATAATTCAGACCGACCGCTCGGTTAATTAAACTAATAATGAAAATTATTAATTTCTGACCACAGTTGGTAATTTCTGATAATGTTTAAGTTATAATTCAGACCGACCGCTCGGTTAATTAAACCAATAATGAAAATTATTAATTTATGACAAAAATTGGTAATTTATGATAACGTTTAAGTTATAATTCAGACCGAATGCTCGGTTAATTAAATTAATAATGAAAATTATTAATTTCTGACCAATTTGGTAATTTCTGATAACGTTTAAGTTATAATTCAGACCGACTGCTCGGTTAATTAAACTAATAGAATTTGAGATGCGTGGCATTCCACGTTCTTGGTACAGATTTACCTGATAAATATTCTAAATAATACGCTCTACCGATTGCGGTGTCGACAATACGAAATGGTCCTTCCCAGTTGCTTGAAAACTTCTTGTCGTCCTTCCGAGCGTCACTGCGCATGCGCCAAACCAAACCTTCGAATTATATACTTGTCGCCCGTATCTTGCATGCTTCTTCTCTTATCCTGCATTTGTCTCTTAATTCGTTGATGAGGTCGAGGCCGACCAACAAGCTTTCTTTGTTTAAATCCAAGTCTAATGTTTGTCGGCGTAATGAGGGCTCACCGATATCGACCGGAATCATGACCTCGGTGTCGTACGTCAAACTGTAAGGTGTCTCCTGAGTCGTTGACTGCGGAGTACAGCAGTAGGCCCAGAGAACTTCTAATAGTTCTTCAATCCAATTTCCCTTGGCCGGACCAAGTCTTTTCTTCAAGTCGTTGAGGATGACTTTGTTAGCGGCTTCAGCTTGACCATTAGTTTGAGGGTGCTCGACCGAACTCGTGACATGCTTGATGTGGAGTTTTCGTAGAATTCAGCTAGCCCTCGATCGGTGAATTGTCGACCATTGTCGGTGATAATAATCTGACGCAGACCGAACCTGCAAACAATATTTTCCAAACAAAATTCTGGACGTTACGAGCGGTGATGGTCGTCAATGGTTCGGCCTCGATCCACTTGGTAAAGTAATCGACGCCGACCAAAAGGAACTTGCATTGCCCTTTACCAGGTGCGAAAGGTCCAATAATATCCATCCCCCACTTCACAAAGGGCCAGGGAGATAGGATGTAGTGTAGATTTTCTGGTTTTTTGTGTGACAGGGTGCCGAACTCCTGACACTTTACACATTTTTGGACATATTCGGTGCAATCTCCTTGCACGGTCGGCCAGTAGTATCCGGCTCGCAATATTTTGGTGGACATGGTTCGTGCTCCAAAATGGGTTCCACATACCCCTTCGTGCAGTTCGGCCATCACATAAGTGACTTGTTCCGGGCTAAGACATTTTAGGAGAGGACGGGAGTATCCTCTCCGATAGAGGTCTTGGTCAATGAGTATGTATCGGGCGGCCTGTTGTTTCATCATTTTCTCCAAGTGCGGGTCACATACTCCTTCGGTCAGGTATTGCTTGATAGGCGTCATCCAGTTAGGCTGACTATCGGTCGCCATGCATTCTTCGACGCCAACACTTGGTTTGACAAGGGTCACGTGAATGACCGACCGATGGACTCCTTTCTGTTTGACAGTAGCCAATCTTGACAGAGCGTCTGCCCGAGTGTTATTTTCCCTCCGGACGTGTTGGAACGAGATTTCTTTGAACCTGCTTAAGAGATTTTTCACAAAATGGAAATACTATTGAAGCAATGTCTCTCTTACCTCATATTCTTCTGTGAGTTGTCCGACGACTAGGCGGGAGTCGCTCTTACAAATTAGAGTAGTTATCTCTAACTCGATTGCTAGGTGTAAACCTGCAATTATTGCTTCATACTCGGCCTAATTATTTGAAGTTTTAAATTCAAACTTCATGGCTTGCTCGATAACAATTTCTCCCAATCCTTCGAGTACAACTTCTGCTCCGCACGAATGACTGTTTGAAGATCCGTCCACGTACAATGTCCATCGGGATGTCTTCTCTTCGGTCGGATAAGGAGTGAGCTCTGCTGTGAAATCAGCAAGTGCTTGGGACTTAATGACCCTCCTAGGTTGGTATTCGATATGGAACTCAAACAATTCGACTGCCCAACCTATCATCCGTCCAGCTAGGTCAGGTTTGGTGAGGATCTTTATAATGGGATAGTTAGTTTTAACTATGACTCGATGATTCTGGAAAAACATCTGCATTCGTCGTGCAGTAATGACCAAAGCCAGTGCAACTTTTTCTACCATTTGATACCGGACCTCCGCGTCGTGTAAGACTCGGCTAACGAAGTATATCGGTCGTTCCTCCGTTTCGATTTCCTGCACTAGAACAGAGCTTACTGCTTCGTTGGAAACAGCGAGGTATACTATGATAGGTTCGCGTGTGTTGGGTTTCTGGATGACCAGTTGGTAGCTGTCGTTTTGCTATCAAATTAATATGATTTTAGCGTAGACTTGTCTAACACTAGAGAGATGATAGTATAATTGTGGACAAATGTCCCCAAGTCGTCTCCCAACGAATCCAATAGTAAAATCAGTTGATCAGGGTTTAGAATTTATCTGCAAGCAATAAAAGTTAGCAATAACAATAATAATAAAAAGGGGGTAAGATAGTTGTGCAGAAAATATAAAAGAGATTGAAATAGAAAATAAAAAGCGGTTGATCCCCAAGTTCTTCCACCATTGAATTCTTCACAGGTTCTCTAAAGATTAATCTTTTCTCAGTCCTCCAACAGAGCTAAACCAGATTGAACATGCGTCGATCTGATTCAACTGAAACTCACCAGTAAAACATGCGTCTACTAGTTTAATCAATACCCACTTTGTTCCATGCGTATACTCCATGGGAATGTTTATCTCCTCTCTCTTGAATCATGCGCCCACGAAATTAATTAGAACAATGCGAACTAACTAAGAAACCAAAGTTTAAGATAAGAAAGACTCTCAATCATGCGTTCAAGTACAACCTCTCACAAAAACTAGTTTTCCAGAAGATTAGACAATAAAAACAACTGCTATAGAGAAATAAAAATCGAAACTTTTATTGAATAAAACCTCATAATTCAATGTGAAATTACAAAGGAATCAACTAAAAATGTTTAGCCTTCCATGCGGAGGCAAAACAAAAGAATTACAAAGAACAAAATAAACTAAGAAAACCCTATGAAGCTCTTCTTTTTCTCCTTGATGCTTGTGTCCTTTTATAGGCTTTTCTGCTCCAAGGATCTTGAGAAAATATTGCAGTTTAGATTTTGTAAACAGTTTCCAATTTCCATAATTCTTTTTATTTTGCGGAAGATTTGCTTCCAATTCTGTTTCTGGAATCTTGTAGCTTCTATTTTCTCTTTCCTCTCCTCATAATTTGTTTTCTGTTTTGGTTCAAGAAGCAACTTGGACTTTTGCATATTTGGCCCATTCACAAAGGTGGATTCTTCCTCCAGATAATTTACTCTAAAAACACAAAATTAACAATAATAATAGTTAAGGCCCAAATAAACCCAATTATAAGAATATTAATTAAAACAATGGATTTATTTATTATTATAATCCAATAATCTATGATTAAGGCTATTGTGTGTGAATAAATATATGCTCATCAAATACCCCCACACTTATCCTTTTGCACTCCTGGACAAAACATTCTAAGGTTTAAAAATAAAAGAAAAATAGTGCAAATAACAAATAGCAAATTCTAAGAATGCATAATGACAAATATGATATAATTTCAAGAAATCAAGGAATCAAGAAAAATGTGAATGGAAATTCCTATATTTTAAAATACAACTAGGTAATTGAAATCGAAGGTTGAATCAAAATTGACAAAACTTCACTGAACACTCTCCTACTCTCAAGTGTTTAGGGTTTGTATTTACACTCACCACCCATGCAGACAAACACTACCATATGTTTAGGAAGACTCTAATATTCACAACCATCGAAAAATATGCAATCAAAGATCAAGAGGACTTTATAAGGGATGTAGTGAGGCTAAGGTAAAGGTAGGTAAAAGGGGGAAAAGAGGCTTAAAAACCACAAAAAAACAAAGGAGCAATGGTGGGTAGGTCTAAAAACAAGTGTAAGTATTATGACAACTCAACTCCTCTTTTTATTTCAAGATATAAATTTTTTCATATAGTAGACAATCAATCCAATGTATTAAAGGATCCACTCTTATTTATTTTGCTTTGCTTTTCTTTTTCTTGTTGTATTCCTTTTTCTTCTATCCCTTTTCTTTTCTTTTCTTTTTCTTTAAAACTGAAGAGGTAAACTATGAAAATGACATACACCCCCACACTTATTCAAAAACCTATTCCCAAATGATTTCAAAGCTCCTTCATCTTCTAAGGTAGGGACAAACATGTTTTTTTCTGTTTTGAGGCTTGTAATGAGGGTTAAAAACAAGAAAAAGGCTATAGGCTCAAAGGGCTAACAAATGGATTATCATAAAGGTAGGCTAATATAACTAGTGGGTTAATTTAAACAAAGAAGGCCTCTATCATATCAGTTCATGCACGTAAATCACAGTTGTAAAACAAAGAATCAAGCTAAGTTCTAGAGTATAAGCAAACTTGAGTGGAAACACACTAAAAAAAATTACGATATATCAATTAAGGCTCAAAAAACTCACTAGGGATAGTCTATTAAAGGATTCAACCAAAAAGTTTCTCATAACCAACTTATTTATCAAATTTTTAAGAAAATCCAAACAACAAAGATCAAGAAACCAAGATTTTCAAGAATTATAAAACATGTAAGTCATTAGACAAACCTAAAAAGCTTATTTATTTTAACAGAAGCAAAAAGAAATTCAAATAAATAAAAGAAAAACAAAAAACACAAAAACAAATCAACAAAAGATAAATGCTAAACTATCATTCTCCTCCCCCACACTTAAATCACACATTGTCCTCAATGTAAAATCAATAAATAAATGTGTACGATAAAAGTGCGAGAAAAAGTACTCCCTCATTCAACTTGAGGGAAGTGGCAGTTGCAGTTGTTTCAACCATCCCCTCTACAGTATAAGCCAAGACTCTTCATCCATAGTGATGTAGAAACACTATCAGCTGGAGTGTCTAACCAAAGCATGTAGTACCTTGGTAAACTATGTAACAAAAATATTATGATGAAGAAGCCTTGAAATAGTCGATGGAACTAGGGTAGGTCTGGAGGGCGTGTGAAATGGTACAGTTTCTTCCATGAATGGATGATGGTATTGTCCAGAGTATAGATGGAAGATGTAAATTTATTCAATATAGACGATCTAATATGGTTAACTGTTTGGGGATCGCCTAAGGGTGGTGGTCTAAGGCTAGACAGTCTAGCTAGGGTAGACGGTCTAGTTGGGGTGGGAGATGGAATGAAATGTAAGTTAGGAGGTGGTGGTGGCTGGTAAAGGCTGCTTTCAAACGTTCCAATTATGATAGAAGGTGTAGCCATTGGAGATGATGGAATGAGTGATATGGGCTTCACCTTAAATAGTGAAGGTTGTACTCTTTGAAGCTTTAAGGATGGAAGAATAATATAATCTTATTCTCCACTAGCAATGTCTACTTGAAGGATGGGTAACATCTGCTCTTCCTCTTCTTGTATTACCTCCAAAACTATGTCAGAGCCATCTGCTAGTGCGCAATCTTGTTCAGTAGATTCGGCAAGTATAGCAGCATCAACAACTTCTCTATCAAGACCTGCATCACAAGAGTTAGTGCATTCTAAGAAATCATCTATCTCATCATTTGTACATTTAATTGGATTGGAGAAGTTAAAATCTCCTAGAAATTCAAGCTCATTTTCATCCTCAGTGTTTATGATTTAGCAATGATTTCTCCTCCATCAGTAGAGGTTGGACAGTAGCAGTCAATGATGTAGCAATCTTAGGTTCAGCCAGCTCAGCTTCATGCAAATCATTCGGATTAACTTTAAAAACAGTTGATATGCCCCACTTCTTTTCGAGAGTGTCTATGGCAGAGGTAGGTGCTTCAAGGTTAGACATTTCACCAATGCCTCAATCAAGAGTTATATCTGGATCATGAGGTGATTTCATCTCTTGAACATAATCTGCAATCTCTCCAATCATTTGATCAGTTTTCTCTCTTCTTACTACAACATCAGCCTCCTTTTGCATTAGAATTTTTTTAGCCTCCCATTCTTGATCATATTTCATGTTCATCTCCTCCATCTGCCTCACCAACTCCTCTAAAGTTGGTTCTTCCTTTTGAATTGCAATTTTGCTAGCTGCCCATTCTTGATCATATTTCATGTTGATCTCCTTCATTTGCCTTGGTTCTTCCTTTTGAATTGGATATTTGTCAGCCGCCCATTCTTGAAATTTTGCGTTAATGTCTGTCATTTTCCTCATCAACTCCTCTAAAGTTGGTTCTTCAAGATTACAAGGAGTATTATCAGTTTGCACAAATGGTTGAAAAGATGTTTGACTTTCATCAAAATAGTTTTGTTGATAATATGGTTGTTGTTGAGGTTGCTCATAAGACTGTTGACAATATGGATTATAATGTTGAGGCGGTTGAAAGTAGGGTTCACATTGCTGCAAAGGCTGCTCATATTGTTGATAATTATAACGTTAAGGCTGTTGAAAGTAGGGTTCACATTGCTGTAAAAGTTGTTTATAAAACTGTGAAGATTGCTGCAAATATGGCTCACAATGAATATCATAATTGTAAATTTGTTCAGCTAATTTTCGTTCCATTTTAGAATTGAAAATAGGGGAGATATGTAATGGACACCAACACCTATTAGAAGCCTCAGAGCAAACTTTTGTTTTTAAATTGAAAAGCAAACCAAGTAAACTCCCAGGAAAGAGAGGTGAGTCACAAGTGGACAAACTTAGAAACCAAGTCTTTCCTAGCCAGAGTCTTCCCTGAATTGCTTTCAATATTAAAAAAATCAAAGAGTAGCAACTGAAGTGTCTACCCTAAATGCAAGATCCTATAAAAAAAAACTAATGCAAATGCTAAACTTAATGCTTAAAAAAATAGTTAGAGAAAAAAAATTATGTAAACATAAATAAATAAAATATAGAAAATAAAAACAGTAAACAAAAATAAAAATAAATAAAGATGACAAAACAAAATAAAAGAAATAACTAAAAACAGAAAAGATATAAAATAAAGGCAAAATAAGATAAAGATAAAAGATATAAAGGAATAAAATAAAAACAAATCAAAACAAAAATAAAGATAAAAGATATATGAGATAAAATAAAATCAAAACAAAATAAAGATAAAAGATGTAGCAGATAAAATAAAATAAAAACAAATCAAAACAAAATAAAGATAAAAGATATAAAGAAAGAAAATAAAACAAATCAAAACAAAATAAAGATAAAAATATAAAGAAAGAAAATAAAAACAAATCAAAATAAAATAAAATAAGAGATATCCTAAATATTAGAATTTTTATTTTTTATTTTCGTTTTTCTTTATTGCTATACTAAATAAATAAAAACTAATAGGAAGAAAACACAGGTTAAATATGCAGAAAATAAAATTAGGAAAATAAAAAAAAAATTATGCAGATAAAAAGAAAAACCTGATAACCAAAATCAAATTGGATTCCCCGGCAACGACGCCAAATTTGGTAGTTGTCGTTTTGCTGTCAAATTAATATGATTTTAGCGTAGACTTGTCTAACACTAGTTTTCCAGAAGATTAGACAATAAAAACAACTGCTATAGAGAAATAAAAATCGAAACTTTTATTGAACAAAACCTCAGAACTCAATGTGAAATTACAAAGGAATCAATAAAAAAGGTTTAGCCTTCCATGCGAAGGCAAAACAAAAGAATTACAAAGAACAAAATAAACTAAGAAAACCCTATGAAGCTCTTCTTTTTCTCCTTGATGCTTGTGTCCTTTTATAGGCTTTTCTGCTCCAAGGATCTTGGGAAAATATTGCAGTTTAGATTTTGTAAACAGTTTCCACTTTCTATAATTCTTTTTATTTTGCAGAAGATTTGCTTCCAATTCTGTTTCTGGAATCTTGTAGCTTCTATTTTCTCTTTCTTCTCCTTAGAATTTGTTTTCTGTTTTGGTTCAAGAAGCAACTTGGACTTTTGCATGTTTGGCCCATTCACAAAGGTAGATTCTTCCTCCAGATAATTTACTCTAAAAACACAAAATTAACAATAATAATAGTTAAGGCCCAAATAAACCCAATTATAAGAATATTAATTAAAACAATGGATTTATTTATTATTATAGTCCAATAATCTATGATTAAGGCTATTGTGTGTGAATAAATATATGCTCATCACCACAGAAATGTCTTCAGTTGGAGGAAGTTCTGCTCACACTCATCTGTCCATTCAAACTTAGTTGTTTTCTTCAATAGTTTTATAATAGGTCTCGTTCGTTCGGCAAGCTTAGGTACGAACCGAGACAATGACGTAAGACGACCCACTAACCGCTGGATCACTTTAAGTCCACTGGGACTTCTCATTTCTGTGATTGCCTTGCATTTTTCTGGATTAGCTTCTATGCCCCGATGGGTGAGCATGAAGCCTAGGAATTTTCCACCTTCTACGTCGAACGCACACTTTTCCAGATTTAAGCGCATGCGATATTTACGCAAGGCCTGGAAAACTTCTTTCAAGTCGGAAATATGTTGTTCGCACGAATCGGACTTAACGACAATGTCGTCAACGTATACCTCCACGTTCCGACCGATCATATCGTGGAAGACGTGATCCACTAATCGCTGGTATGTGGCTCCGACATTTTTGAGGCCGAATGGCATGACCTCGTAGAAAAAATTGTCGGAGTCTGTTCTGAATGCAGTCTTCTCCCGGTCGCGATGGTACATCTGTATTTGGTTATATCCTGAGTAAGCATCAAAAAAGCTTAAGATTTGGTGCCCGGCCGCGCCATCGACCAGTCGGTCGATAGTAGGTAGGGGATACAAGTCCTTCGGGCATGCTTTGTTAAGATCTGTATAGTCTACACACATTCTCCATTTACCATTTGCCTTTTTGACCATCACAACATTGGCCAACCACGTTGTGTAATGGGCCTTTTGAATGAAACCAACCTGTACTAGTTTGTTTGTTTCCTCTCGTGCGGCCTTGCGCCACTCTTCACCTAATTTCCTTTTCTTTTGGGCGAACGGCCTAGCCTCTTTATAGACAGATAATCGATGGGTGATAACATTCGATTATACCCCTGCATATCTGCAGTAGTCCAAGCAAAAAGGTCAGCATTTTTCGTTAACGTCTTACCAATTGCTTCTCGATCGTCCAGCTTGAGGGACGTTCCCATGTTCGTCTTGCGGTCTTTGTCACGGAGGAATATGGGTTGAAGATCTTCCCCTGCTTCCATCCGAGGGTCATCCAGCTGGGGGTCTAGGTCGACCAGAGCAACCAAGTGCCTTCTAGATCCTCTTCCTGTAGAACGTCTTTCCGGCGATCGACCTCTTCGTTCTGGGGATCGGTCGGTCGATGTGGTATAAAGCGTTCGGGTTGACTCTACCTTCAAGCTAGCTACATAGCATTCTCGCGCTATCTTCTGATCTACATGTATTGTGGCTATATCTCCATTGACCGAGGGGAATTTCATGGCTAAGTGAGGGGTTGAAACAATGGCTTTCAACCTGTTGATGGATGGACGACCGAGCAAGATATTATAGGATGTACTGGCATTGACTAGCAGATATCGTATGTTAATAGTCTTGCTGAGGTAGTCATCGCCGAATGTAGTAAATAAGTCAATGAATCCTCTTGTATCTACCCTTTCTCCTGAAAACCCAACTATCTGTTCGTTGTAAGGTTGTATCTCTACCTCTGAAATCTGCATTTTCTTGAATGTTTCCCAGTAAAGGATGTCGACCGAGCTACCCTGGTCCACCAGAACCTTAGCGATTGCGAACTTATCTATCTCCACGGTTATGACCATGGGATTGTCCTGAGCGAGATCAATTGCTGTGAAATCGTCATCGGTAAATGTGATCAGTGGTATGTGCGGTCAGCGGTGTGTGGAGGCCAAATGGACGGATTGGATCGCCCTTAAGTGCTTTTTCCTTGCCGAATTGGAACATCCTCCGCTTGCGAAACCACCTGCAATGTAATTGACCTCTTGAGGAGGTGCGCCAAGTGACATTGGTCCGGCGATTGTATTGATAATTGCATGAACTTTCTGCTTAGTTCGACTTCTACGCTCGGGACTTTCGCTTTTAGGTCTTGTCCGTCTGACCGGACTTTCACTTTGTTTCCTTCTGTTTCAGCAATGATGATCGTCGTGAGTTCGGTCGTCTCTTCGTCCCGAACATTCTTGGGAATCAGTGTCGCGCTGGGGCGAATTGGGTGTAGTTATGGTTGTCTTCACAAACTTGCAAAGGTGACCGACCTGGACAAGTTCTTCTATTTTGTCTTTTAATGCTTGGCAACCCTCGGTTGTATGACCGTAGTTGCGATGGTATTGGCAGTGTTTACCTATGTTGGCATTGGGAGGAGTTTGTGACTGTTTCAGTGCTGGGATCAACTCAGTCTGCAGTGCTTCATCCAAAACTTTACCCCTTGGTACGACCAACGAAGTATAACATTGGAAGCGGAGACCCTTATTGGGACGATATCGGTCCCGGTCGGCTGGTACTATGGGAGGACGAATCCCCTTATTTTTGTTTGTGTTCTCGACATGCGTTTTTCGATGATAGTCGACATGTTCCTCGATTTGCATGAATTTTGTCGCTCTTGTTCTCAATTCGTCCATACTGTATGGTGGCCGCTTGATAAGGCTTTCTGTGAACCTTCCGGGTAGCATGGCCGAAACCAAGTGATGCATAGCTATATCTGGATTCAGATTGCGTATGCCCATACAAACTTTGCTAAACCTGTCCATGAAAGCTCTTAAGGATTCTCCTCTTTTTTGTTTGACGTTAAGAAGGGACATGGAGGACGTCCGATGAGGTCTACTTGTGGCATATTGCGTAGTAAACTTTAACTCCAAAGCATCAAAGCTGGCAATGGAATTAGGGGGAACCATCATAGAGGTTCATGGTTGGACCTCTCCATTGGTTAGGGAGAGGTGTGGCTATGATATCATCCGTAAACGGATGGCCCCTTCGATTTGCTACTCTGTTTGGGATTACCTGCCTCACACTTTGGTGGGTTTGTTGGACGAGTGACGTGTGATGTACTGTTTGGGCCACTGTTTGGGCTATTGCTCTTGTCCCAGATTGGTGTGGTGGTGGAGTAGGTGCACGTGAATGTCCCTCACGCTCAGACTGTTCGAGCCTTTCCATTAATCTTTTGTTTTGCTCTTTTAACTGAGCCATTTCCTCCACATGTCGCTGGCATTCTTCTTCCTGTCTTTTCTTTTCCTCTTCCTGACGTAACTGGTCAGTGACTCCCTTATGAAACAACTCCTGCATCTGGGCTTGGAGAGCTTGGAGCATCATCCTATGTTCTTCTGCTGCATTGTCATTGTTGGTGTTGTTTGCTGTTGAAGTCATCTTCACTTGTTGGAATCCTTAGGTCTGGGAATAGTGATTACTCGGCCCCACGGTGGGTGCCAATTGTACCTGTATGGATGTCAGGGGCTGAGCAATATTGATCCACGTCGATACACAATGGTTGTCGTGTCCTTAGCTGTCCTATTCTTCAAGTCTCTCTTCCTCTTCGCGTGCTTCGGCCGGTTGGCGGGGGTACCTGCGATTGCACTCTGACGCTCAAGTCAGCGATGGTGCTCAATGAGAATTCTCTGATCTTATGAAAACGTACCTTTTCCCCCTTTCAGAAGTTCCTTTAGTAGGTTGACTTGGGCCTTGGCCATCTGGCCAAGCAACTGATGGCTAGAGACATGCTTAGTGGTCTCTGGGTTGTGCCTGGTGGTTTCCTGAAATCAAGGGAGTGTTCTAGAAAATGTGTTTGACTTATTTAACGGAAGTTATAACTGTTTGTTACACGTGTAATCACGCTCTTTATTTAATTAAGTTATTTAATGTGCACCCTTTGGTCGTCCGGTTTGGGACTATCACCTTCAAAGAATACAGATAGCAGTAGGCAAACCAAATCAATGGCGTTAACAATACACCACCCACTATCCCACTTGGCGTCACAATACAGATTGCCACTGTTGAAACCAAAAGAGAAAGTGAATTCATAATGGATAAGGTCATGAAATCACCTTCAGACATGACACAAGTTCCAGCATTCCTTTGAGTACCAGCAGAAGTTCTAGAACTGATGCTAACATTACTGATATTATCCTCTAAATTAGCCTGATAAACTCCACCTGGGGGGCTTAGTGCTGATTGATAGGTAGCAGTGGCAATGAGAGCAGCAACTATAAGAAAAGTCTGGCGTTGGTCTTCTGTTATATCTCTTCTGATACGAATTACAAATATCATTATTTTCTCTGCAACTGTCATATTCAACTTTTGTTTTTCCGCAATGGTTGGAGAATCAGTAACTGATGAACCATGTTTTGCACCAGCCCTCACTAACACGTTCTTTATCTCTGCACTACCTGCTATGTCTAGTGCTGTTGACTTTTCCAAATTCTTGGCCTTCAAATCAAACAATTAAGGAAAAATATTGTTGAAGAATCTTCTATCACAGTTCTTATAATGTTATCATGTTTAAGAACTAGTCACTCTGGGGCACTGAATTATGATGAAAAATTAATATAATGTGTGACACTCATTTTAAGATCGTAGGTGACTAATTATGATAATTGAAAGTAGATAAAATTCTGAAACTTAATGTTGCATGATAAGAGGATTTTTGAGAATATATAGATATTTTTGAGTCAAATTTGTGAGACATTAATTTGTCACTTATTTTATTTTTTTTAGTTAAATTCTTAATCGGATTGATAATTTTTCAGTTTAAATAAAATATAAAGAAATTGTACCTGGATTGGCAACTTGACAACTATAATATATTTTATTTAAATTGAAGTTGTCAATTTTGTTAACAACTTCGGTTGATTTTGTTTTAAAATAAAAAATATTTTTAAAATAAAAAATATATATAATAATAATTTAGAAATTGTTTAAAATTATATGAATTGAATAAAAATGTTGTCAAAATTTGTATTTTATAGATAAATAATATTAAAAAAATTAAAACTAAATATTTGTTTTTCACATAAAACAAATTTATCTTAAATCAAGTTGGATTACAAATAGGTTGTGCAATAATATAAAATATTTAGTATTTTTTAAATATTGTTAAAATTAAAAATATTTTTGTTGTTTTAAAAAAAATAAAATTATGTTCGTGAAGTAACTTTATAGTTGATTCAATTATAAATAAAAGGGTAGTGTTTAAACAATTTTTATAAAATGATAAATAAGTACAATTTCTACATTATTAGAAAATAAAAATGTAGGAAAAGGTATCATCTATGAGAAGTTGTGCCACATGGTGCTCTTCTTCGTTGTCTTCGTGGTCGTTCTTGTGATTGTTGTTCAGATGTAACAGTAGGAGGGTCGGAGGTGGAATGTCATTGTCAGTGTCTTCGACTTCATTGTCCTCACTCTGATTTCCGGATTGTTAGTCAATAATATTGTATGAGTGGCATTAGGTTGTAAGCAAATTGGGGGGGTCATGGTAGAGGTTGCAAAGTGATACAACCCAACTCGACAAGCAGATGACCAAGGACACAATAAATACATCACAACTAAGTCAATCATCTCAACATACATGACCAGACCCCACCAGGCCTCATAAAAGCCTCAACAGAAGAAGAACCAAACATTTATCAGTTGTTCTTCCTTCTAGTCTTTTCATAAGACAAGTTTATGTAAAATAAATTGGTCTCACTTTATAGGTGTCAAATAGAAGAATAAACTAGATTATGGTGTACTTAGTATAATATTGGTCTTGTGCCAAACCCACCAAAAAAACCTAGCTTCTAGATACCATTTCCAAAACTTCCCCCTTAACCTAGTTCCTAGAAGATGTAGGCTAGCTTGGGAGGCACTCCACTTTGACCTACCTTCTAGAAGGTTTCTCACAAATGACACCCATATCCCTCTATCTTGTTCTCCAAGACACTCTCTCCTATAAATAGAGTGTCTTGCCTCATGTATTTCACATTGAATTGGGAATAGAAAAGAAACTCTGTCAGAGTGTTTAGTGAGTTGGTCTCCTATTATCTTTGGGTCTTATCTTGAGTGCACAACACCTCAAGTGGCAGCTCTTCACCAGTCATCTTGGAGCCTCCTTCCCCTCCAAGTGGTGTGACCACACTCTCACCATCCATAAGCTTTCTCTTATCTCTTCATCTTTTTCTTTTCTTCACTATGTGCCATTTCCCTTCCTTTTTTTGATCATGTGTTCTTCTTTTCCCTTTTTTGGTTCCTATATTGTTGGTATTTCCATTTATGCTCTTTAATTTTCGCACCTCATCATCATCATCACCTTATATTGTTTTTTTCTCTTTGCCCTCTAAAAGTGAACCTTCACACTTACTTAACCACTTGGTTAAGTTCGTGTACAGTTGAAATCTTCATTGGGTTTCTCACCATAATCTGCTTAAAACAAAAACTCATAAACAAAGTGCCACCATAAATTGTGCAATCCTAAAATCAACTCACATCACAAAGGGATTTGATAGACCAACAAAAAAAATTGTTGAGATGGAAATGTTAAGTAGTTGAAAGGTGGTTGATGGAATGATGATTGGAATGACATGTGAGGTTGATCCCTATATTTGAACAAATGATTTGAGTGAACAACTGGTGGACGAAAAGATTGTTGTTGAAACGATTCAACTTGAGAAGAAGACTCGACATGATGTTGATAGTGAGGTTGTGTAGTCTCATGTGGCATATCATACTATTTTGAAAATGTGTTAATTTTAGATGAGTTAATGAAGAACAATAAATGATTTTGTAATTGAACTTACATCTTTATTCGATGGTGACTGTATAGGCGAGATGCAGCAGATAGTATGGTCGATGTACCATTGCATGTATGATGACTTGTTATGCAACTGGCCATTTTCGTTAAATTGATTTCCCTGAATTATACGATTATGACAGTCATTCCACATAGCTATCTATGTGGCATGATATTGTGGCCAGTATCAATCAGTTCGTCCTCTCATATCCTCTCTGTGAAGTTGATCAAGGTTCAATGGGTCACTTGGAATACTCTATCGAAATCCAACCATTGCAAAACATATGAGAGGAACTACCACCCATGTAATTGGGGAAACCTCAATAGTGATCAAGCACCTAACATAATCCAGTTGATATGAATTCCAAAGAAACTGTAAATAAATGTTTGAAACATCAAAAATATAAAATTTTCAGTTAAAATGGTATGTTAATTTATATATTATTTACAATCTCTCTTGCTTTAATGCCATCAAGCATTGCCCGTATTTGGGGAACAATGGTTCCTCCTATGTGTGTCCTATGCATCCTACAAGTCCACCTAATGTAAACAAAGGAATATAAGGAAATTTACAACTAAGATAGTAACTTAGTTGAACTTTGTTTTCTTGTCTCGAAAATTAATACAAAAATAACATACCTTTTCCCGAGTAGAAAACCAACGCCTTGTTCAAATTCTTCATCAATCAATGGTTGAAGTTGTGGAGAAATGTATGTTCAGAATTCCCATGCCCAACACTATAAAAGTAGCATGCAACCTCCAATATTATCCTGATTAAAGTCTATTTTTTGATCAAGCGCATGGTACAAAGAAGCTAATACAGTTGACCCCCAACTATAAATCTTAACATTATTCAAGTCAGCCAACAATAATAGGTACATTAAATGTACCTTACTACCTAAAGAATCAGACATCAATAGACTTTCAATAAGTGTTAATATGTGAGTCGAGTATGTTGAGTAATAACATCGTCGGTTGCATGATGTGGCAGTTCTTAAAAAGTGTTGTTAAGCTAAAACAAATTAATTTCATTTCCTTTCATTGTTGTAGCGGATGGTATAAATCTGAGCAATTGCTCACACAAAGATACTAAATCACCACTAGTAATCCCAGTGACAGTCTCTCCATGGATAAGTAGACCCAATACCAATTTCACATCTTCCAATGTAATAGTTGTTTCACCGAGAGGAAAATGAAAGGTGTGAGTCTTTGTTCTCCACCTTTCCACTAATCTTGTAAGTACTAGATGGTTGAAGTCAATGTTCTTAAATTTTAACAGATGTGCAAAACCAGAATGATCAATTAAGTGTTTGACTATCTGGTCAAGTATGTCCTCATGCTTTAGTACCCAGATTGCATGTCTTCTGGGTCTCACTAGTTTTTCATTACCTTTCAATAGATCTTTAGTAACATGTTTTTCTTGAAGCCACAATAGGAACTTACTCGCGGAAGGCGATGAGATGCCATGAAATTCTAATAAGATGAATCCTGAAAATTATAATCAAAATATTAACCAAAATATTCACATATAATAATATAATATGTAAATATTCATAAGAAAAAAAATATTTATGTTATATAATATAAAAATATTTATATATAATATAGTATAAAAATATTCATAAATAATAATATAATATACAAATATTCATTTATAATATAATGTAAAAATACTGGTAAGACAAAAAAAATATTAATATATAATAATATAAGACTAAAAGAATTTATATATAATATCGTAGCAAAATATTTATAAGACTAAAAAAATATTCATAAGACTAAAAAAATATTCATAAGATCTTAAAAGAATATTCGTATATAATATAATATAAATAATCATAAGTAATAATATAATATAAATATTCATAAATAATAATATAATATAAAAATAGTCATATATAATATAATATAAAAATAATGGTAAGACTGAATAAAAACATTAATATCTAATAATATAATATAAAAATATTCATATATAATATCATATCAAAATATTCATAAGACTAAAAATATATAATAAAAATATATTCATAAGTTCTTAAAAAAAATATTTATATATAACATAATATAAATTAAATGGCATATATCATATCAAATATGTAAAGAGAGAAATGACCTTTGAAGGTAAATTGGCACATCTAAAAATTTCAAAAATTTTGGCACAGTTAAAAAAAACATTTTAATGTGGTTCAATGTGAGGGGAGTATGGGTCTATTTAAATACTAATTGTGAATGTTAAAGTTGTCACCTCCACTCACACTAATAAATATTAAGTTTAAATTTAAACTTAGTGTAAATGAGAATCTCGAAGCATCCTTATTCAATTGTTGTACTTATATAATCAAAATAAAAATTGATTGGTGGTGTGATTGTAGTCACTTCCAAACTCTTCAACTTTCCTGTGATTGTTAGTCATTTGTTCTTTTTGTCATCTACAAATAAAGACATTCATTGATCTAATTTACAGTCTCCACAAGATTAAAAATACAAATTAAAATACTCATTTCTATAATTTTTTCTGCAATTGTCTATTTGTGTAATTTTCAAGATGGATTACACCATTTTAGCCAATTTTTCCTTAATCTATGGTATCTTATATTTTTCTAAGTGCCAGCATTTAGGTTGTTGTTGATCAAGTCTACAAGTAACTTCAACACCGCGATAACAATAGGAAAATCAAAAAGTTGATAGTATAAGAGGAAGTTTACCAATTTATTTATTTAGTTTAGTAAGAAAAATCTTGTGAACTTCAAGTTAGCAGCATAAATTTTCTCAAACACATGTTAAATTGCAATCATACATAGTTATCATAATGTTAAGTATTTGACTTAGTTTCAGGTACAAACTTTTATGATTTAAAATCAAATACTTCACTCCACTTTACGTGATAGTTATGTAAAAAGAGGGCTTTTTACATTTTAGTAGTATGAGTTTTGACTTTGAACATTGCTTTCATTTTAGAAATTTTTTTATCATATGATTGTACTTGCAATGGCTATATCATGAGAATATCATTTTCAATTCAATGTTTCTCACAAGGGATTGAATTTGATTCATACACGTTATAACTCTTTTATTCCTTTGGTCAATAATTATTAATTAAATAGCATGTATTCCAATTATTATTTTTTTATCATTGTCCAATAATATGGGATAGATGTTCGCACATCATTTAATTAGATTTATCTGTTTAAATGGCATGTAAGCTCTATGAATTTATTAGCAATTTTTTCTTTATTCAAATGTTATCTCTCTGTTATAGACCTTCTATCCCTCGTTCCATATTGGTTCAACTGTTTGTTTTATAAATATACCTATATTTTAAGTAATTCCTTGTATTTAATTTTTTCAAAAAGTAATTTTGAATGATAAAATAGGATACTAGATACAAAACTTCGAAAACCTAAAAGGAAAGTGAAAAGAAACTTGTATATATAGCTCAATCTACTAAACTAAATTTAAATTCTTTTAAATCAACTAATTTAAAATTTATTAAAAACTTTTAGTTAATATTTCAAAACAAAATAGGTCAGCATTTTAATATTCTTATTACATATACCATCGTAATATAAACTAGATAAACTGAACTACACATAAAATGAACTACACAAAACAGTTAAAAAAAAAGGTAAACCCCACAAAGAATTACTACATTTCACTCAATTGATGTTCTTAATTTTTTTCATTCTACAGAACCCAGTAACTTTTTTTGTTACGGAGCGTAACAAGGATTCGAAAAAAACAAGTATTTGTGATGTGACAACAGAATTCAAAAGTTCAACCTCCAAAACCATAGAGAGTTCTTCCCTGCCTCTTCAGCGCATACACAACGTCCATGGCCGTAACCGTCTTCCTCCTGGCGTGCTCGGTGTAGGTCACAGCGTCGCGAATCACATTCTCCAAGAATATCTTCAGCACTCCCCTCGTCTCCTCGTAGATCAATCCACTGATCCTCTTCACACCACCTCTTCTCGCCAATCGCCGAATTGCCGGTTTCGTTATGCCCTGAATGTTGTCGCGAAGCACTTTCCTGTGCCTCTTCGCACCTCCCTTGCCCAATCCCTTTCCTCCCTTCCCACGACCAGACATTTTCTCAACACCTTTCCGCGCAAAATCGATCCATCTCGGGATTTAGGGATTTCTTCTAGTTTGAATTGGAAGAAGGAGACTCCAGAGAAAGATTTCGATCGGATTCGAGGATTTAGAGTTTTGGATTCGAATGATTTTCGAGGGGGAGATATAGGTATGTATTTATTGAAGGCGCTTCCGAGTTTTGAGTTTTGGTCTCCGTCGTTGGATGAAGAATTGATCAACGGTTCATCTTCGCGATCCGTGGTTTGGAAATTGGACAATTATGAAACGTTGATAGATAGGTTTCAACGGTCAGATTTTGTTTTGAAGCATATGTGCGGATTGGACTTTCTTTATGCTTTGTTTGGATGAGAGGTTGTGGAGAGAAGAAAGTTGAGGGTGTGGGAGAGTGGAAGTGTGAAGAAAGTTGAGGGTGTTTGGATTGGGAGATGTTAGAGTGGATGTGTGAATAAAGTTTATTGGAGGGCGTGAATGATATGATAGTTTGAAGAGTATTTTAATATATTTTGAATAGTATAAATTGTAAGATTACAAATTTACTCTTATATATAAATAAATGGGAAATGAAATATTAATTAATTTAAAGGACATTTAAGTTAATTAAAATAATTAATATTATATTATTTAATTTCTATTACATTATATTATATATAATAATAAAGTATACTTTTGTCCATGTGTAAAAAAATAAAAAAATGATTATTAATTTTGTACATAATTTTGATAATTAAAATAATTGTATGTTTCAATTATAAATTAAAAATAATTTAAATTAAAATAAATTAAAAATAGAATATAGAAATGAAATATGATTTCTTATTTTTAATTTTATTAATTGAAAAAATTGTATTAGTTAAATTTTTGTTTGTAGGTAATTTTTAATATTATTAATAATTATTTAATAAATATTATGTTATATATATAAAAAAACAAAACATATTCACACCTATATTTCAATTCATATGACACAACAAATATTTAAAACATTACAATTTTTTACATAACAATACAAAAATAAATAATCAACTTAAGACAATAATTAATTTAGTATCATAACTATTTTATTTTTCCTAAACATTCTCATTTAAAATTACAAACTAATTAACATCAATAACTACTTTACAATAATTCAAAAAAATAAATTCCAAAAACAATAAACATCCAACACAATTTAAAAAAATCACACATATCTCAAGAAAGCATAACAAAATCACACAGAAATCAACTCTCAACAATATCAAACTGTGCTTTGAAAAATGTATTAAAAAATTAAAACAAAAAACACAAAATGAAAAATCTAATAAAAACATGAACATAACTGATTATGAGGTCCGTTTAAAACAACACATAATCGATTACCCACACATTTAAGATGCATAATCGATTATGGCCACAGTTCAAAAAGCAACATAATCGATTATCCAAAGTTTTAACATGCATAATCGATTATGCCTGCAGTTTAAAATCAATATAATCGATTATGTTGTAGGATAATCGATTATGAACTATTTTAAATAGCATAATCGATTATGTGCATTGTTATTTTTCACCCATAATCGATTATGATTGGAACGAAATGAATTGGAACCCTTACCTCAGCTCACAGATGAACAATGAAACTCAGTGAACCACCTCTGTGCTTACTCACGACCCTTTACAAGCCCCTATTTCAGCGCAATGCAAAGTATGAAAGGAGAGTTTGATTTCTTTGAAGTGCTTAGTTCAATTGGCATAATTATGTTATATAACATGAGGCACCCTACCCACCCTACCCACCTCACCCACTCAACTTGGAAATTCATTACGAATTCAAAAATTGGTCAATGAGATTCCCTAACCTGAAGTCAAGAATCTCATGCTTGCTGGTGCCATTTTTGTCGCAGTGCAATGGTTCAACTTTAATCAATGGGTAGCCACAGTGCTTCAGAGTGAAAAAAGTAATGGGTAGTATTGTAATTGACACCGTCCTACGTGGCTTTCTACGTTACTTCTCTCCTTTCTATTCAATGCATGAAGGAACCCAAAAACCTACAACTTTCTCTTACCCGTACCCTCGTTCTCTTGCGCCCATTAAAGCAAACGGGGGTGCACACTCCCATCCGTCTTCGCTACAAGTGCCACCCCAAATCCAAACACTACTTAGTTTCCTCTCCACAATAGGTCGACTTTTTTGAAAACATTTCTTTAAGGCTTTTTTTTGGATTATAGGGTATGGGTAGTGGAAAGTTTGAGGGTGTGGGGGAGTGGAGTGTGGAAGAAAGTTGAGGTTGTTTGGATTGGGGTATGTTAGAATGGATATGTGAGGAAAGTTTATTGAAATATGTGAGTGATGTGATGATGTAAGGATATTTTGAATTATTTAAATTGTGTAAATTGTAAGATTACAAATTTACCCTTATGTAAATTAATGTATTTAGTTAATTTTAATATTATTTATGATTTTTAAATTATATATATTACAAATTTACTCTTATCTTTAAAATATTTAAATAATAAAATATGAAATATTTTGTAAAATTTAATTTAACTAAATTTTATACTATTTTTATAATATATATAGGCATTTTTATTTATTAGAAATATATTAATATTTTTATTTTTATTATAAATGAATTAATTTTTTTGGGTGTGTACAGTTTATTTGAAATAAAATTAAATAACTGAAATGATTTAATTAATATTATTATCATTATTTTAAAATTTATTTTAAATATTATTGTTATTTTAATATTTATATTATTAATAAGTTAATTTTTTATTAATATATAAACTTTTTACAATTTTAGTTATTTTTTATGATTATTATATGTGCATGAGATAGTTAAAAAAATAAATACAAAATTAGATTTGATTAATTCATAACAGATTTATAAAACTGTGGGGCACATGCGTAATTGCAGACATCTTAGGTGGCTTTCTCTCTTCTCTCACTTATTCTATCATGAGAGAAGAAGTTTGAACCCCTCATCCACCCACTCCTTCGTCTCTCATGCTCCCTTCATTCCAGATCCAAACAGGGGGTGTACCTTCATTTTCGTCCGCAAGAACAGTGCACCCCTCATCCAAACAGCCCCTAAAGGCTTTGTTTGGATTGAGGAGGGTGAAGAGAGGATTTGTAAGGATGATTTATTGTAAGTTTACAAATTTATCCTTGTTATTAAAAAATATTTGAATAATTGAATTATGATTTTCTTTAGGTTTAAATTAATTAAATGTTTTTAATATATAATATTCATAATTATTATATTTTTTAGTAAAAAAATTAAAAATATAATAGAAATAGTTGAGGGTGTGAGAGAATGAGAGTGTGAGAAGAAAGTGTGAAAAAAGTGAGTGCGTTTGGATTAGGGTATGTTAGAGTGGATGTGTGAAAAACGTTTATTGAGATAAGTGAGTGATGTGATGATTTAAGAGTATTTTTAATTATTCTTGAACAGTGTAAATTGTAAGATTACAAATTTACCCTTATATAAAAAGAATAAATAATTATTAATTTTGTGCATTTTAATTAATTAAAATAATTTAAAGTTTTATTTATAAATAAAAGAAAAAAATATAAAATTCAAAGAAATAATTAAAATATAATTTTAAAATGTAAGTATAATTTTAATATTTTTCAACTTTATTAATTTAAATTAATTTTGTTACTTAAGTTAATTTTTTAGAAAATTTTTTAATATTATTTATGATTCTTTAAATTATGTGTATGGTAATAATATAAATATACTTATATACACAAAATTATTATTAAT